>NC_141990.1:205947451-206247451 GCF_049901715.1 Pseudonaja textilis
CTTCAGGGGAGGAGGGAAAGATGAGAAGGAGACTCAAAGTAATTTCATCTTAAGCACAAGAAGTATAAATTGATCCCATTAATTGCTTTGGCAGGCTTTCAAGAGGTTGTTACTTTACCCTATTAGCAATAAATTGAATTCCAGAAATCCAAGTAGTTCTGTTTCCTGAGTTGCCAGCCTTGATAGAGTTGACAGAAACCTCTTTTTTCCTGAGCCAACAACATAAATACTTGATTCGATTGCTCTTGCTCCCAATGGAGCAGCACTCAGGGACACTAGTCATGTAAGTGTGTGTGTGTGCGTGTGTACATTTGTGTGTGTGTCTGTTTGTGTGTATGTGAGTGTGTGTGTGTGTGTGTCTCAAAAAAGTGAAGATGGCTGCCATGAAATGTGAAATGAACATTTTGCCCCTTTTTTTTGATATGCATCAAATGCATATATTAAAAAATGCAGGGACAGGGCTTCAATCGTGCAATCTCACTCACTACATTGATGTTTTTGAAATCCTCAGCAGAGGTTTCTGGAAGCACTACCAAGTGAGGAGGTAATGAAAAACTGAGGCATTGCATATAATTCTGGGGTTGTTTTCCAATTGAAATTACTTTTCTTTTGCAAAGGAACGTGAAAGATTGATATGTTAAGGATTATAGGAGTAAACTGCCAAAAAATAAATAAATCACATTGTTCCAAAATTTGGATAGTTCTAGTCCTGCCTTAGACATAAAAACCAGCTGGGTGATTTTGGCCAGTCACTTTGGCCAGTTTTATTTAAAAAAATGAAGTTATTTTTCACATAAAAATATATATGCGCAGTTTAAAGTTTGAGATTGATAAGAGTTGTTGATGGGTTGCTGTTTAATCTTTTTCTTTTCATACATTATATGTTCAAACTCATCAACCCATGATTCTGAGGTAAAAGTTATGAAAATGCCTCTGCAGCTGCTTCCCTCACCTGCTGTAAAAGTCAACCAAAGAACTGCATGAAACAGGTCCAAGTCTACCTGGCTTCTTAAGGTTTATACTTGTTCTCTAGAGCTTGAATCTATAAAGCTGAATTTACTGTTTCAGTACAGGCTTATTTCCAAATTCTGGTCTTTCTGCAGTATATGAGGAGAAATATATTAAGAAGGAAAGGATGGGGCTTTCCTTAAAATGAAGTGACACAAGGCAAATAGACTGCAGAAGAGAAGCTAAAACCGAGTAATCATAAGAGATAGATGTGTCATGCTAATAAAACTGAAATGAAGATGGACAAGCATCAAGAAACCAGCTATTCTATTACTGTAGTAGCTATACACATTTTTTTTTCAGATGCTGAAATGCTGGTCATATTTTAGATTTTAGATATATCTTCACAAAGCACAATCCCTGTCTTCACTTCAAAGGCTGTCTTCCAAACAAATAAACCAAGTTACATTTAACATAATGGTTTGATTCACAGGTAGCCCAGAACGCTGGCAAATGTGCAACTTACTCTAGTGCTGCCTAGCAAACATATTGGATGCACCTAGCAAATGTATAAGAAACAGGTCAAGCAACTGTTTTCTTTATTTCATGATTCTTCTATGGTTCTCTTCATAATAAACCCATTGTTTTTGCAATGTTACTGAAAATTACATTTTGGAAAACCATGTCTGCCAAAAATTTGACTTTGCCATGCCAGCTTTTCTATGCTGTAGTAAGTAAAGTTTAGACCAGGAATGGAGAAAACCAAATCTACTTTCAACTACAGAATTTTTCTGGGTAATTCCAGGCCAATCATATTTACTAAACTCACCCCCACCCTGGCCTCACTTTTTACTTTCATTGACATCGATGGCTGATTATGCAAAAATTAGGGACTCACGGTCATTGTCCCTATAACAAAAAAGAGGAAAACGATAAACCTGACGATTATAAACCCATCAGCTTCCTCAGTACAATCAGCAAATGTTATGCAAGACACTTACAATAGAAACTCCAGGAATGGCTGGAACGAGAAATCATACTTGAGGAACAGCAAGCTGGATTTAGGAAAGGATGAACCACCATCAACCAGTGCTTAGTTCTCCAATGTTTCATTGAAAAATACTCCTTCCACAACACTACCTCCCATCCACTTCAAAGCAGTTTTTGATTTCATATCACTTTATCCAGGTCTTCTACTCAGCACGGGATATGATCAGGCCAAAGTACTCATTAAACAGTGCATAATAGGCACAGAGTGCCAACTGAACCTAGTCAGATCCCTATCAATTATTGCCAGTGAACCCAGTGTCTCTCCTCTGTCATACCTAACTAATCTCAAAGTACCTAACCACCAGAGGGCCTTTACTCTTGCACAATGTCACTCCCATCAGCTGTTCTTGAAGGTTGATATAAGAAGGTCCCCTACCCATTCAGATAATGTCCCAATGACTCTGGACAAGTAAAAGGTACTTCTCCAGTGTATGTACCACAAAGGTATTCATACTACCGTATCTCACCTTTATTGCATAAATACCCAGGACACACAAGACAATTGTACACCTTCCAGATGTTCTCAGATATCAACCCTGCCACAACATACATCATTGCCAGATTCTGCGCAGTTGTACTTTTTTCTTTTATAAACAATTTCATTCTGCGGTATTTTCATGCTTTTTAATTGCTTCTGCACCCTCTTAAAAATGGGATATACATTTAACAAAAAGAGGACAAAGAGGAGGAAAAATATCATTGATTCAGCCTTTGTTTTCATAGCAGGTTGGAAATTGATTTTATTTTTGGTTTGCATAAGGAATCGTTACTTTTCTTTCTCATTGTCAAATAGTACTATATTCTGTATTTTAATTTCTAGGACTCCCTGATCTTAGTTTAAAATAGGTTGATCAAATCAGTCTGTTTTCTAAATGAGGTGAGTTTGTTCATTTATATTCTGAACATGAAATACAATCAAAACTGTCAAAATATTAATTTCTTCCTGGTGTTTCTCTCCTACAGAAAGGAAGGACTGGCTGCAGTAAATATGGCACAAAAACCTTTATATAAATGAATAAAAAGCCAGGACAGAATATCTGACTCATGCCATATGGAGATAAAGCGTTTTTAAATTAGGAATTTATACCCTAGATTCCTCTACTTCTGAATTTGCCTCCCATTCGCTAATAATGCTTCAGTGTGTTAGCCCTTTCTCTTCATTCTCCAATAAAAGTGAAAATGAAATGTGTTAGTCGTCAACTGAACGAAACAGCAACCCTGCCAAAGGACTGTTGTTCTGTTGGCAGTGAACCAAACAAGGACACCGACAATTGACAAGTGGCAGTGAATGCGATTTGCCTTTCAAGAAAGTCAATGTCACAAAAGTTGATTTCAAAGGCCATGCCTGAATGGAGTACAAGATCAAATACAAAGGGGAACGTGTTTACATTATCCTTGTGGTGACTCTGTTGTTAGATATGGGTTTTTACTGATGACATCTAAAAAAATCGTTAAAAGCTTTGTGTGCATGATGAGTACAGATGAGAGGCTTCTTTCTAGTCTCTTCCTTTGCTGTTTCTCATATTTGTTCATTGCTCTTCCTATGAATCTGGTTCAACTAAAAACATTTATAACTGGTTTAACTAGGAACATTTATCAAATTCAGGAGTTTCTGGATGTAGATTCCCAAAGCTTTTAGGTTCATTCACCTACGTCATCTCCCATGCAACAAGGAATAAACGGACTAAGCAATTCAAAGAACAACATTTTATGATTTCATGCATCAATATTGACTTTACATATGTCCCCAGTGATGTACCTTGATACTGGTAAAAGACTAGACAAAACACACATGGGTAAAAATTATGTTTATACGTATGTTTATCAGGCTTTCTGTTCTTATCCCTTTGGCAATGGTTCAGCAAGATACATATAAAATGAGTGTTCATCATGTGGGCAGAGAAAATCATGTGGAATATGGAACAATATAATAATATGGAAGAAAAGATAAAATGACAATGTATAAAAAAAATTCAGGGGCAAAAGGCAGAATATTCAGCACTCCCTTCTATTTTTTCCAGACAAAAATCCAGTATTGTAGTTTGAGATTAGAGAGAAGCATTGGTCCACCCACACTCAGTGAGCTTATCTGTCTAAGAGTGAACTAGTCTCCCCACTCCTAGTTGAATCCTTTAACTACTACAACACCTTGTACAAATCACCATGGGAAAATTTAGAAAAGGAAAATTTCACAATAATACTCCAAAAGTTAACCGGTCCTGACCAACTGAAGATCAACCATCATCCATGAAGCTCTTCTGTTGCTGTATGTTCCTGCCTCAAATGCAATAATGGGAACGATAAACGGTTCCTTGTTTAACCCAGGCCACAGTATGGATTTCTCCAACACAGAGAACAGCAATGTTAATCTTTGTAGTGCAGAGTAAGTATTGCATGATTCTAATTTGGGTCAAAGAGTCTACTTTAGGGCAAGGCTTCCTGGGGAAGACAATACACCCTAATTAGAGAGACTGGTGTTAAGCATATCACCTCTATGTTAGGAAGCATCTCTTTGAGACGATTATCTTTATTGTTCCTTGGAAATTTTTTATTTTGTTGTTTATTTCTTTCAGAGTAAATAACTGCAACCTGTCATTCATCCAATGGATTGCAAAACAGTATACAACTCAATGAACATTATTTAAAGACAGTACAATCAACTAGTATTCTTCTTAGCAATTTACAGATAGAAAGGAGGGGAAAAAACTGGTGACAACATAAACCTATCAAGCTATCAGTCTAACCAGGTTGTAAGTATGCATTAGTCATAATTCTGGAGGAGGATATTCCAGAATTCAGGTGCATGCAAACACTCAAAAGTCTCTACATTCAATGCTTGTATATGAACTAGACAATCTATGATCTACCAAGTCATCTTTCTTTCCTCATATAATATAGGTTGGCACCATTTCCCTTCCCCTCACATCCCTCAGTGCTGCCTTGGTGAAACATCCTCCTTTTCTTCTCACAACATGAAATTGTCTGCCACTTTTTGTTCTTTCAGGGGATAAAGGGAGTCACTGACCACAATGAAAACTACACCCCTGCTCCCCAACCTGACATGTCCTGAAGGCACCCCTCCCTCTGAGCAGCCACAAGTCCACCTTATCTTGCTAGCAGGCATACCTTGTCCTTTCATTGTCACCTGTTGCTGCTAAAATATTTTAAATTTCAGCCTCAGGATCAAAATTGCCAATCACCACTCATCCATTGGACCTTGCTGCCAGTTGGCTGGGAGGGGAGGCAGGAAAGAGGGTCGAGATATATCCTTCCCATTTTCCCCAATGCTTTGCAACCTGTGGGGTTTGGGGGAAGTGTAGCTGGAAACTGCAATTACATAACTGTGGCTCACTGGAGTGGCGCTGCCACACAAATGCAAACGTATTCATTTGTGTTGCAGCAAATGCAAATTGAAATCCTTGAAATTTCAATTACACATTGAGTGATGGGTTCTGGATTTTGTATGAATTTTTAAATTTGTCTATTTGAGGTACTTTGACTCAAAAATTGCTATCCTGTGCCCAATTTAACTTTACAAAAAGACAAACAGGAGAGTTTTAGTAATACATAGGTATCTGAAATCAGAGACATTCAGCTGAATATACAGAGAGAAGGCTTTCAAAATGGCAGTCATGTGTAACTTAGAGATATGCAGTGCGATAGACAACTTTGCAAATGATGCTAAACTATTAGGAGTAAAAACCAAAGCTCCCTGTGAGTTGCTCTAGGAGAATCAGTTTAAATTAAATGATTGTTCAACTAAGCAGTAAATGTGATTCAATTTACCTAAATGGGAAGTAATGTACAGGGGGCAAAACATTTATAATTTTAGATGCATGTAAATTGATGAGGTCTGAGCTATCTATAACTATGACCATAACTAGGGTTATGATGGATAGTATACTAGAGGTATTAGCTGAGAATCTGGCAGCTGTGGAAAAAGTAAAATTCTAAGCTAAGGATCTTTAGGAAAAAAAATTGAAAATAAATCTGCCAACACTGTAATTGTATTTATGAAAACCAACTGTCTGTGTGCCTTGGGAATATTGTCCATCGCCACATCTAAAAAAGGATGTAACACAACTGGGAAAAGTGCATTAAAAAGTAGTGAAGGTGATCAGGGGTTTTGACCAGAAAGCCTAGAATATATGGGACTTTTTAGCATGCACAGATGGTGACTGAAGGGTGACCCAATTGATATGTGTAAATTTATACCAAAAAATCTAGGTATAAAATTTGCATAAAATCATATAGAGAAAGTGGACAAGGAGAATTTCTTTTCTTTTCAGATATTAAGGACTAGGATCATTCTGTGAAGTTGATTAGGAAATTTAGAAGAAACAAAAGAAAGCATACAACAGATGTTTATGTATAACATTCATATTATACCGTATGTCACAATGATGATCACTAACTTTGATGAATTTAGCCCAAATGTATCAGGGGCTACTAATACTGAGAGACACAATATTAGCTCCAGGATGTAAGCAGGCTCTCTCTATCAGTGTGAAAACTACTTACTGAAATGTTTATTTAAGCAGCCATCTAGGCTGCCTCAACTGCATGACAGCTCTCATTATCTTAGGGAATACGATAATGAGGACCAAAAACAAGTGACCATAGAAGGACCAAACACTTGTATGGGAAAACTAATACAGCCAGTTGTAAAAACAGTATAGGAGATACTATAATAGATAGAAGGAATAACCTTGAGGAACAGGAAGAAGAGCTGCAACCAAGACAATGGACACATTAACAAAATCTAAATCTGAGACAGACATGTAATTTGAAAAAGTGTCTCAGACAGGACCCTCCCTAGTTCTCACAAGATAAAGGGAATTGCAAGGTTTCGTTACCATAACCTTATAAGAAATATAGTATTTGCATTCATAATTTTGATTTTCTACTCTGGGCTAGTGTGCTTTGAAAAGCTGATTTCAGCCTCTGCAATCTGCTGGGTGGAGAGAAAAAATCAGATCTTCAAGAGTTGGGGATCCTGTTCCAGAGGGCAGAAGAAACAACAGAGACACTTATTCCCAATTTCTACAAGATAATATTGCTTTAACAACAGGACCAGGAGTGAGTCAACCTTGCCAGATCAGCAAGAGGCAGTATCCACCCTAATACATGAAGGGCTTTCTAGGTCACAACCAGCACCTTGAACTACAGTCAGAAGCCATTGATATTGGTGTCATATGGGTGAAATGTGGCATCCTCATAATTACTTTGTGCCATTACAATCTGAATCGGCTCCAATTATAACTATAATGGAAGAAAGCTACATCTCAATCTTCTCCTGTTTCCATCTCATAGTGATTGGCTTCTACAAGAATCAAATGATTAAGATGGCTTGATCTAATATGGCTATATTTATGTTCTATCTAATTAAATATCAGCAGTTAAATAACTGCCCAAGTAATTCTTGTCCTCCATTCATGTCTGATAATGTCTTTTTATTGACATATTTGCTGTGAGGAGCAGAAACAGACCAATTAAAAAAAACCCTTGCAAATGGTTTAATATAATATTTAGTATATCAAAAAGGCAGTTTGGTGTAATAGGTATAATAGCACAAGGATAGAAGTGAAGATACTGTGAGTTCTAATCCTTCCTTAGTTATAAACTAGCAGGGTGACCTTGGTTCAAGCATTTGTCAGCCTTAGGAAAACAATAGCAAACCACTTCTCAAACTTCTGATAATGTTGCCAAGAAAACTATGTACACTCATCCATGTAGTTATCATGGTATCAAGTCTAGACAGGCTGGAAGGCATCAATAGACTATTTAAATATTTAATTTTTAAATCCATCCCCCACCCATTAAGGTTATCATGATGGCTATAAAAATAAAAGATAACACTGGAATTCAGATTAAATTGCTGGCATCAGCTATAGTTCCAACCTGATAATGCAACGGGCACATCCAAGTCATCATCATTAACGCACCAATATTCTAAGCCAAAAGACAACTCCAAACAAAGTCAAATGTTATCAGGAAAGTGTGCCAAGGAAGCGAATAAATATTGAACTTGTTCTACATTAAGTTACGGGAAGTTTGCCAGTTACTGAAATTTCTCTTATGAAACCCAGAATGAAGATGATTAATGTGGTTATAGAATTTTGAGTAGCAAAACTTGCAACTGAAAGTGATTCCATGCACTTATCACCAGAATCCAGGCAAAAAATATCTGGGGGAAAAAAGGCTATTTTAATGGGTAGTACCTACTCTAGGTTCTCTTTTATAGAGGAGTTCAGCTACAGTCTATACTATTTAGTTTTTAGGAGGAGTATTTTTTTCTTCAAAGCAGTTGCCCTAGCTTTCAGATGTGCAATATTAGTTCTGCTTTACCACGCTGTTTATGGTGCTACAGTTTTTAAATAAAGACCTCTGGATGAAATATTTATCAGAAGCAAATTATGAGAATGCAGAAGCAGCCAGAAAGAAATCTACTTTCTAATAGTTAGTGAATTTAGATTATATTTCAGAGTTTCTGCTCATTCTGAGGTTCTGTAGTCATACCTGATTTATATGCTAATAATTCAAAGCAATAGTTTTAAATTCAGTAAGAAAGAAGTGCATGAACTAGGCACCGATAGACTGTAGAATTCAGATGTCCACTGGATAACTTGTCATTCTGTACTTTGCCAAATAGAATCCATGCTAGAGAGCTCAGTTGATTAAATATTTCATTTCAAATCTAAACAATACATGTGGTCCTTGACTTACAACCACAATTAGTCCCAACATTTCTGTTTTCAGTGAGACATTTGTTAAGTGAGTTTTACCTCATTTTATGACCTTTCTTGCCATAGTTGTTAAGTGAATCACTGCAATTGATAGGTTAGTAACCCAGTTGTTAAGTCAATCTGAACTAACTTTGCTTGTCAAAAGGTCACAAAAGGTGATCGCACATCCTTGGGACACAGCCACGGTCATAAGTATGAACCAAGCATGTGAATTTTGATCATGGGGATGCTACAAAGGTCATAACTGTGAAAAATTTTCATAAGTTACTTTTATTGATGCCGTTGTAACTTTGAATGGTCACTAAACGAACTATTGTAAGGACTACCTGCACTTCTCCTCAATTCCAATCATATTTTTTTTTAAAAAAAGTCAAGTCTTTGGTCTTGAAGCATATTTATAACAGTGCACTGTGTGGTGTTTTTCCTCATGGCCTGGACACATAGCTTTATGAGGTCAGAATTCATTTTCATTTTGTTCTTCCCTTGTTGTCAAAGAGGAGAACAGAGACCAATCAGATTTAACCAAGAGAAGCATACTGCACTGAAGGGAATACCCATCACGAGAGATCCTTCTAGACAATGTGAATAGGGACAGATTTTGTTTTGCCTTCACCATTTCAGTTTGATCTCTACTGCACTGCATTACAGTCCAGTTTCCCCTTATTCACTTTCATCATACCTTGCAGGATTTTCATCCAGCATCCCCAAAGGCTGATTTGGAAATCAAATCTATTTCAATGCGTGCTTAGATTAATTGTGGGTAAGAACTTTCCTCTGAATCATCACACTCTGATGAGACTATCCTGCTGTAAGTCTTTATTTCAACTTCCCTTCTGACACAGAAAAGTCATGGGAAGCACAGCAATAGGCCCATTTTCTCCAGTTGACTCTATCTAATATAGAGATGGGACAGGCCTACAAGAAAGGCTTGTATGCTGCAGAAATCTCTATGAATTCCATATACAGAAGCACATTGTCCTTCATTAAGAGCTCTTGTTAGTGCAGCCTGGTCAGCCAAGTATCTGAAGTCACAATGCAAGTTCAGTTGCAACACTTCTTTTTATGAAGAGGAGTAAATAACAACATATCTTTGGTGAAATTAAAGTTGAACGTTCCATTTCTCCAATGATCAATTGGTTGCCTACAAATGAGGAATTCCTACAGAAGCATATTGTGCCAATAATCCCAAAATAACATTAAGTACTAGATTCTCTCATACTGGAAATAATAACAAAAAGTGTAAATAAGAACTGATAATGTTGTCTCTTAATTCCTTCTGGATGGTCTCCAAATTGACACCCATCATGGTATCTTTTCTGTTACTGAATTTCAGATGCACTGAACAAAGTAATATCTGGTATTTCCAATCCCTCAGCAATGCTGGGCAGCACCAAATTCTAATATTAGACTTATCCTGTGTATAAATTGATATGTCTCCATCATGACCCATCTCCTTTTTTCTAAATGACAAGCCATAGCATTTCCTCATACGTGAATTGTTCTAATCCCTGATAATTTTGTCCATTTGGAGGAAAATTTTCTGGTTGTTGCTCTTTTGAACCTTTATTTAATAAAAACACAAATAACAAAGAAAACAAAAGAAAAAAGAAAGAAAGAAAACACAATAAAACAACAGCTGATATACTATATACAAGCACATCTTGTAAATTTAAACATATAGCACACACTTGTATAATTTTACACACTAGTTTAAA
The DNA here is from genome assembly GCF_049901715.1 of Pseudonaja textilis. Classification (NCBI taxonomy): domain Eukaryota; kingdom Metazoa; phylum Chordata; class Lepidosauria; order Squamata; family Elapidae; genus Pseudonaja; species Pseudonaja textilis. The sequence continues at coordinate 205,957,911 of NC_141990.1, forward strand.
TGATCATATTTCATTTCAATTATCCATATGCAATCTATACCTATAAACAATTCTTCACACTTTTCTTAATGATGAGGGATTAGCATTTATTCAACAGTGAAAAGATTAAAGACCTATGTTGCTTCTTAGGAATATTATCTTCCCAGCTCTAACTTTGATTTCTCCTTTGAAATACAGGGTACAAAACTGTACAGTTTTGGCAGCCTTGTATTCTTAGCAGATTATTTCAAAGTGAGGTGTTTTTAGAGTATTCCCAATTCATTTTAGATATCAGCAGGCAATCTGTGTATATATCACAGATTTATGTTGAAATTAAAACAATTTAACCTAGGGAAACATTGAGGAATAGCAATAGTAACTTAAATACTAGGGAAGGAGTCTATAAAAATAATTGGATGTATTCTTACATCCTGGTTGCTTGTAGTTTATGTGTGCTCATAGATAGCCCAGCAGTCAAGAAAATTAATGATTGCCTAGTGTCTTTGTCCCTGGTCAATATCTGAGCTATAATTGTGGGCTGCTGACCTGTTTGTTTTTTAAGCAGCCCATCTAAAACAACAACAAACAGATGCATAATGGCTCAAGTGAAAGTAGAGTCACATGAGCAAACTGAGGTCCTAATCTCTCCTTCAGCCATGTTTTATTTTAAATAATGCCTACACAATTCCTACTTGTACAATTGAGCTGGGAGCAGTAGTAACTCTGAGGCAGAAGACACTCTGTGTAATAACTTCTCTTTCATCCTCCATAAGTCTGGTGGCTGGAAGGAGTATTTAAGAATGAGTTAACTCCCCTGTCCAGGTGAGGCCAATATCCAGCTTATGGTTGAGATAAAGAAACTTATAAAGTTATCATTTCAAGTTGTGCTTAACCAAAACCCCAGGATTGTAACTTATTTCAGTGAGTCACACAAATGGACAATTTCATCTGCACATTCTTCCATGAATGTACTTTATGCAAGCTCTTCTCTTGCTTTCCTTCAGGGGATGTATTTTATGCATATGGTAGCAGGGTTAACTATAGTTTTCTCTTCTATTCATCATTCCATTTTTTTTTCATTAATTCTTTGGTCACTGTTATGTTCTGAGAACCCTAGGAGTTCTCACTCAGGTCCATTCACTTTGGGGCGTTCTTCCCCTTCGCTCATTGGTTGGTTCTCCCAGCAGCCAGCTATAAAAGCAGGCTGCGGGGTCCAACCAGTTGCTGATCGCTGCAGCCAGTTCCCGGCTTGGCAAGCACGGTCAGCCCTTATTGTTATAATAAAGTATTGTTGCACTCATGCTCTGGTTCAGCCTCTCTTTTCCCAAACTTAACACTGGCGACGAGGATGGGATGGCTACCAGAAGCACCATGCAACCGCTGAGTCACTAGCCGCCGATCCGCAGCCAGAGAGAGAGCGATCGGCCGGCGATAAGAGCAACGCTGATCCGCAGCCAGATAGAGCGGTCAGCAAGCAAAAAGAGCGAACGCTGATCCGCTGACAGAGAAAGCGGTCAGCAAGCACTAAGAAGCGAACATTGATCCGCAGCCAGAGAGAGTGGTCAGAATCGAAAGTTAGAAGCGTCTGTAGCCGCTTGTTAGCCCAGCTACAGGGAAAGTGAAGCGCTGCGAGCCGCAGCTGCTCGTTTGTTTAGGCGCGGAATTCAAACGGCTGTCATTTGAATTTCAAACCTAAAAGGTACAGCGCGGTGCTGTAGTCAAGTCACTGACACCCACACAGGTGCGAATCCAAACGCTGCCAACGGCTGATAGCCAAACCGTGTGCTAGCCCAGAGAGAGAGAGAGAGGATTGCGAAAAGCCTCTCCAGAGCTGAAATCACTTGCCTGCCACAGGCACTAGAACATTTTGCCGCTGCCCCAGAGAGATTTTGTCCAAAGGTTGTTCCACCGGTCCCATCACGATGAATTCCAATCCAGTCTTCCCAGCGCTCAAACCGGATGAGGAGAAGTGGGAATCATACAAGAACTGCTTCAACCATTATATCGATGCAATCGGGCTGGCTGATGCTGGGGAGCATCGAAAAATCGTATTTCCTGATCTACTGTGGAGCCATCGCTTTCGACACTGCCACAGCCCTCGTGGCTCCACGTGAGTTGAAAACGTTCCTTGGTCTGAACTACTTGAAATCCTCACTAACCACTATTCTCCCAGGCCCTCACAGATTGCCAGGAGATTCACCTTCCGTATGAGGAAGCAATCGGACAAGGAGACCATCAATCAGTACATGGCCGCCCTCAGAACAGCAGCACTGCATTGTGGGTTTGGAACCTACCTGGAGGACATGCTCCTCGATCAACTAGTCTGCGGGGTCAAGGACCTCCACCTTCAGAGGCGCCTTCTCGCTAAAAAGGACCTCAACCTAGCGCAAGCCGTCGAGGAGGCCTTGGCAGCAGAACTGGCAGCGCAATCAGCCACCGAAATCCATGGCCCGACTGCAAAGCTAACGACAGTTCCAGTCCACTCCGAGGAGGTGGTAGCAGAGGAAGCCCCTAGTGATGAAAACGACATCCACCGCCTCTCCAACGCCAAACGGCCGCAGGTAGGAGCCAAACAAGAAAACATCGGTCCGCCCAAGCACATCACCCTGTGCCTAGCCTGTGGTGGATCTCATCTGAGGCCACCTGCAAGTTCAAAGGAGCCACCTGCAATAACTGCCATAAAAGGGGGCACATCGCGAGAGTTTGCCAAGCCCCTCAAAACTCAGCACAAAGGCACCCCCTTCTCACACTCTGGACCGCAGAGGCAAGTATTGAACTGTCGCACTCACCACAATGCCAAGCACACTTGCCACACTGTTAGTAAAATCTCTCTCCGTTTACTTAGAAGGTAAACCGTGCCGCATGGAGGTTGACACAGGGTCAGCGCTCTCAATTATCTCGTGGAACACCCTCAAGAGGCTCCAGCCCAGCCTATCAACTAGCCGGCTCCAGAAGTGCCAGTTTAGCCTGAAGGACTACCAGGGGAGGACCATTCCTGTAATCGGCAGAGGCAAGTTCCTTGTCAATTTTAGAGCTTTTAAAGGTCACCTACCTCTAGTGGTAGTTAACCGCAAATCTCCTACTTTATTGGGGCTCGATTGGTTTCCCCATCTCGGCCTAGGGCTAACAGGAGTCCATGCTGTCTCAACCTCTGACAATGACTCCTTATTCGCTGATTACTCAGATGTATTCAGCGATGAGCTGGGGTGTTATAACGGTACCCTATCTCATTCTCAGTCGACCCCCAGGCAGTCCCAATCAGACTAAAACCGCGGAGGGTCCCATTCGCTATTCGGCCAAAACTAGATGCAGAATTGGATAAACTGTTAAAACAAGGGGTCATTGAGCCAACAGATTTCGCCAAATGGGAGACGCCCATTGTCACACCCTCAAAAAGACGGTAGCCTGAGAATTTGCTCGGACTACAAGACCACAATCAATAAGTTTCTACAAGTCAGCGCTACCCAGTGCCCGCTATTCAGCATTTATTACACACTTTTGAACCCGGCAGCATTTTTGCCAAATTGACATGTCTCAAGCGTATCAACAGTTCCCTGTTGACAACCAAACAGCGGAACTCCAGACCATTGTCACTCACAGGGGTGCTTTCCGATGCAAGCGCCTCCAATTTGGGCGTAAGTGTTGCCCCAGGTATTTTTCAATCCTCATGGAGCGGATTTTGCAGGGCCTCCTGGTGTAGTACCCTACTTCGACGACATCTTAGTCTCGGCCAGGGACAGACCCCAACTCTTCCAGAGAGTCAGAGCAGTGTTAGAGAGGTTCAGACAGCATGGCCTCAAATTGAAAAAAGAAAAAATGCGCCATTGCCACTAGACAGGTGGACTTTCTGGGTTATAAAATTGACGCCTCAGGCATTCACCCCCTGGAGTCCAAGGTTAAGGCAATTCACGAGGCACCCACTCCAACCTCAAAACTGAACTACAGGCCTTCTTGGGGCTATTGAACTTTTACGCTCCTTCTTGCCCCATAAAGCATCAGTAGCTGAACCCCTACACAGACTACTGGATAAAAATCACCTTGGCACTGGGGGCACAAAGAAGACGCTGCTTTTCACGCCGTCAAATCACTACTCACATCAGAGGCGGTACTTATTCAATTCGACCCCAACCTTCCATTAGTGCTGGCAGCAGACGCATCTCCCTTTGGAATCGGGCAGTATTGAGTCACAGGCTTCCCAATGGCGCTGAGGCTCCCATTGCTTTTTTTTCTCCAGGACGCCTCCGCAACAGAGCGTAATTACAGCCAGATCGATAAGGAAGCTCTAGCAGCTGTTGCAGCAGTGAAAAATTTCACGAGTTTCTCTTTGGCCATTTTTTCGAGCTGGTCACGGACCACAAGCCCCTCCTGGGTCTACTAGCTGGGACAAACAGACCCCTCAGGTCCTTTCTCCTAGAATGACGAGATGGACCCTCTTCCTTGCAGCCTACTCCTACAGACTCATACACCGCCCAGGTAAAACATTGTCCCACGCTGACGCTCTCAGCCGCTGTCCCTTGCCGGCTCCAGCTGAAGACCCTGCTCCGGTCCACGCTATTTTTGAGGTCACCCAACTGGACCTCCCCATCACCGCCCTTGACATTGCCGCTAAAACCAAAGCAGACACAACGCTCACCCAGGTGCTCGACTGGGTGAGGAGGGGGTGGCCGGGTTGTAATGTTGAAAACAAATTCACACCTTTCAAGACCCGCATGTAGGAATTGTCCAGTTTGCAGGGCTGTCTACTGTGGGGCACTCGAGTGGTCATCCCGACCTCACTGCGTACCCGAGTTCTGGAGGCGTTGCACGAGGGACACCCTGGCATCGTTAGAATGAAGGCATTAGCACGCAGCTACGTATGGTGGCCGGGCCTCGACGAGGACGTCGTCAGATGGGTAAGTTCCTGCAACATTTACCAGGAATCCCGTCCTGCTCCTCCTATTGCCACCCCTACTAAATGGGAGAGCGCTAGCGCTCCGTGGTCCAGAATTCACATCGACCTGGCGGCCCTTTGCATGGGAAAATGTTCCTAGTAGTCGTGACTCCTATTCTAAATGGATTGACGTAGCACAGCTATCCACGACCACCACACAAGCAATTACCAAAGTATTAACTCGCTTGTTTGTAACACACGGGCTACTCCGACTCCATTGTCTCCGACAAATGGCCCACAGTTCGCATCAACCGAGTTCAGCCGCTTTTGCTGCCAACCTGGGTATCCGCCACATTTTCACAGCCCCATTTCATCCTGCCAGTAACGGATTGGCTGAAAGGGCCGTCAGGACCACTAAAGAAGCCCTGGTGAGGTTCAGCAGGCATGACTGGCACCACAAACTCGCGCTTCCTGATGAGCCAGCACTCAACTCCATGTTCAGTCACCAATAAGTCCCCAGCTGAGCTCCTGATGGGCAGGCGCCTGAGGACTGTATTGGACAGACTGCACCCACAATACTGCCTTGACTCTCCCTCGCTTCCACATCGGGGTTAGACATTTTATCTTACAGGAGCCAGTATTCGCGAGGAACTTCGCTGGAGACCCCCTGTGGATCCCGGCGAGATCGTGGCCATCACCGGACCCAGGTCGTATCGAGTCAGACTGGAGGACGGTCGTGTCTGGAGAAGGCACCTGGACCAGCTGCGTAGGCGTCTCAGCACCCTCACTAGCAGGGACCCAGAACTACAAAACGAAGGGAGGCCTCAGCATCAGCCCCACATCCACATCCTTCCCGGCGACCAGTTGACACCGGCAGCCATTCCAGAAAGCCCGAACACGGACAGCGGCGCCCAGACGGCTGACCACTCCGATCCAGTCTACGGGAGCATCGCCCCCAGTGACCAACCCCTACGAGTCCGGGACCTGCCCGAACCGAGGAGCACGTTGGTGACACTTTACCAGCTCTGCCTTCCCAGGCAGACTCTGAACAGACAGACAGCGCCCAGAGCTGCGCCTGCTTCTGGGCGCCAGCATAAACCTCCTGCCTACCTCAAAGACTATGCGTGTTCGCATCTGGGGGAAGGGGTGTTATGTTCTGAGAACCCTAGGAGTTCTCACTCAGGTCCATTCACTTTGCGGGCGTTCTTCCCTTCGCTCATTGGTTGGTTCTCCCCAGCAGCCAGCTATAAAAGCAGGCTGCGGGGTCCAACCAGTTGCTGATCGCTGCGAGCCAGTTCCCGGCTTGGCAAGCACGGTCAGCCCTTTATTGTTATAATAAAGTATTGTTGCACTCATGCTCTGGTTCAGCCTCTCTTTTCCCAAACTTAACAGTCACCTTTGCTTATGTGGACTTCTTAAGAACTACTCCTACTTTTTCCCTTCTCTTCAAGACTCCAGTTATAATAACTGCTCAGACATCCAACAATGAAACCTTCCCAGCATCTCCTCATATTAACTCTGGCTCCTCATCTGTATCGTTGCCAAGTTCTACAGTTCATTGTTAGATTTTTTCCCTTTTTTTAACCAAGCAAAAGTTTGCTTTTACTTTTAAAAAATAGAGGTCATCATCTGCTGAACTCTCTCTTGCAGTAGAACTACTCAGTAACCTACTTTTACCATCTTCCTTTTCAGTTCAATGAACCCAAAATGGAGGGGCAAAAAAATGTTATTTCCTATTATTATAAGGCTTCATCTCTTTTCAAGCAGACTATGAGTATTGGTAATTTTTGTTCCATCCATATTTTTAAACACTTCCTAGATTAGAAGAATGCAGTGAATAGGCATTTGTGGAGGCAGGACATGCCAGACTCTTCTTCTCTCCACATTCAATCATGCAAATTCAGACTGGAGCAGATAGGCAGAGTCCATTGTGATTACAAAATCCAAGTCTCAAACAGGGAATAATGGAGGAGGAAAGTTGTCCAAAAGTTTCCAGGTGTGTCAAACTGGAGGCCAAGGGGCTAGACGCGTTACATGCAGGCCATGCTCACCCCAGCTCCGCAAAGGCAAAAAATAATGCAATATGTCACATGACACTATTGAGTTTGACACCTGTGTCCTAAGCTCACCTTTGCTGGCAAAATCCTTTGCCTTGAGATCAAGGGAAGAAAAAGGTGAGAGATGTGAAAGGAAGGAGATCCTTTGGGAGGGGAAAGGAGGAAGAACTCCAGGAAGGAAGAAACTGAGCTACAAGACTTTGATGGGATAGTTTCCAGAAAAAGTAGGAAGCTAAGCAATTGACATTCAGCAGGTATCAAGACATAACTGAATTTCTGCTGGTAAAATAGAGTATGACTCAGAACTAAGAACATATTCAAAGAACCAAGATTAGACCCTAGTTTTGGTGGTTGTTAGTTAGCTGCCATCAAGTTAAGTTCAACTCCCTGCACAAACAGATAAAACATGTTCATCTGTACTCAGTTAATTTTTGATAAACCAATTCTCTGTGCTTTCTGCTTTATAAAGATTATCAGTAATCTTTAACGCAGGAAATTTTTTTGCCAGTTTTAAACTATAGTATATTTTCCATTTATCCTATTATTCATTTACCTTATTTATGAAGCAGATTTCTGTGCCACCCATCTCATTTAGCTCTATTATCTATTTTAACCATGGTTTGAATTTTTAACACTTTATTGAGTATGCAAAAAGAGGAGTCAAGTTATATATTTCCCTTAATACATGTAGTAATTTATTAATTTAAAAAGAACCACTATTGCTTTATTCTGCACCATTGTTTATTACTATATTTAACATATTAGGAAATACTATCCTATAGTATGTAATTAGTATAGTATAGTATAGTATAGTATAGTATAGTATAGTATAGTATAGTATAGTATAGTATAGTATAGTATAGTAACAAATTAGCTAATTCCACTATGGACTTCAATTTGAAAGAAAAAGGAAACATCTTCACACATTCTTTCAATGCTGTGTAGAAAATTAGATTTAAATTCAAATGACAATGCTAGAAATTTGCATCTTTACTTCCCTGTCAATAAACACACACACACACACACAGACAGACAGACAGACAGACAGACACACTCTTATCTGCCATATATGAACATATTAACATTAATGATATATTTGTATGGCTACTTTTTATATACTTTCTACAACATGTTTTATTCTATACCCATTAATATTCAGATTCAGATTAATCCAAGAACCTTTTCTACATATTAAACTTATTTGTAGTAATGTTTGGCTGAACAGTGAACCATGACATTATTTGCCATGATCAGTGTTTCTCTACTAACTCCCAGCTTTTTAATAAAAAATATCCTTCCATTTGGCATTTTTGTTCTCCTCAGCTGGAATTCTGGTACTCAGTATTTCTAAAAGTTGCACAATATACTGCTGCCTATCAAGACTTATTGTTCTTTGAGGAAACTATTGACTCCAATTTTGCCTCGGCAAAGGTTTCAAGTCAGTAAATCTTGATATCACCCTCAAAAAAGTCAATATCTTCTTATTATATTAGAAGTAACTGATGACTGAATCAGATGGCGAACACTGGAAAAATAATCTTTTATACTATTTCTACCAAAATGAGAGCAAATTAATACTCAATTATTTCTTCCAATGTGGGTATGAACATGTCTAGGTGTCAGTAGAAAGGAGAAAAAAATAATTTTGAGACAATAACCCTCCTGCCTACTCAATAAAGGGTAGCAATTTCTAAACTATCAAACTTGGTGGTTTGTGTTTTAGAAAAACAGGTTGATTTACTGAAGCATTTAGTTAGGTGGAAAGGAGATCAACATTTAGATATTAAATGCTACTATTAAAACTCTCCAGCTGTGATTTCCACTTTATAGGATTTGTTTTATATTCTTTTCCCAAAGTGTCCAAAGTTCACAATCAGACAGCTGTTAACATAAATTGGTTCTCTAATGTTTCTCTGCTTTTGGAATGCAGGGGCCTTAAAAAAATAATTTGAATTTTGGTCAACAGGCTTATTCACTCAATTTCATACAACTTTGGTATATTACTATAAGGATTAACAGAGACAACTATTCAGATATGTCATGGTTTCAGTATAGCTCAGCTACTGTTTTTGAATTAAATTGTAAAACTCAAATAAGCCTATTTTCAGTAGAAGCTAGAACAGTCTTGTACAGTTTTATTTGCCAAATATTTAAATTTAATATTTATTTTCCTGAGTTCCTATTTTTAAAAATAATAAAGCTAAGTAGCTGCACTTTTTATTTCATTTTCTTTATTATTTTGTATTTTAATGAAGTAAATAAGCCATGAAATCCTTGAAACACAAAAGAGAAAGGTGGAACAGAATTTTAAATTAAAATGAAAAAGAGAAGAGTTAGAACATTTTGTCATGCCTCCTCACCATCTTTAAATGATAGACACTAAACTGAAATGTGGGAGGGAAGCACAAGGGAATGAAGGCTGAGGTAGCACCAATGGTCCTTCTTTATTACCCTTTTTAAAAATGTGGTGAAACCTGTGTTTATTGAATTCCTACTCACACCATTTAAGATTGATCACTGGTAGACTCCTGATTTGAGAATGCCAAGTTAACAATGCAACCTTTTACCACTACCATCAAAATAAATCCACAGTGTAAGGTAACTGCAGACTTTAAACATCATTATGTTGGAGGGGCTAGATGGAACAAATTCAGATTTTGCCCCAGGATATCTTTATGGTTTTCAGTACAAGAAGCATTCTATAGCTAAGTGAACACAAATGATTAACAGATGTAATAGAATTTTCTCATTGTAAAATTAAATCAAGAGAAGATTTGATAAGAGAAGGATATCCTTGTCAATGATATTTTTATGTAAGATTAAGCGAAAAGAAATATATTATGGTTTTGAACAAAGCAAGCCTGAATCTGAAACAGAATTATGTACTAATGATGAACACGTTACTGCTAAAATGTGTAAACTTTTGCTGAAATATTAGACAGAAGAAGAACAAATGAAAGAATGTATGGTGAAATGGGCTAAAAACCTTGGCTGTACTATGCAAATGGACCAATGGGAAAATGTATGGTTGAAAGGACAGAAAGTTATTTTATGTTCTGGCCTTAAAGAGATTGTACAGGATGATATGTCATTGATATTTGTCACCAGATAAATTGTCTAGAACATATAAAAGTACTTCAAATCTTTGCTGGAAAAGTGAACATGAAGGGATATTTTATCAAAAAGTCAAAACATTTTTTACATACATTATTCTTTCTTTCTTTCTTTCTTTCTTTCTTTCTTTCTTTCTTTCTTTCTTTCTTTTTCTTTCTTTCTTTTTTTCCTTCCTTCCTTCCTTCCTTCCTTCCTTCCTTCCTTCCTTCCTTCCTTCCTTTCTTTCTTTCTTTCTTTCTTTCTTCACTGCTTTCCTTTCTTTCTTTCTTCACTGCTTTTCCTTCTTTCTTTCTGCACTGCTTTCCCTTCCCACTTTCTTTCTCTTTCTTTTTTCTTTCTTTCACTTTCTTTCTTTCTTTCTTCACTGCTTTTCTTTCTTTCTTTCTTTCTTTCTTTCTTTCTTTCTTTCTTTCTTTTTTTCTTTCTTTTTCCTTCCTTCCTTCCTTCCTTCCTTCCTTCCTTCCTTCCTTCCTTCCTTCCTTCCTTCCTTCCTTCCTTCCTTTCTTTCCGCACTGCTTTCCCTTCTCCCCCCCTCTCTCTTTCTTTCTGCACTGGCTTCCCTCCCTTCCGCAGTGAGTCCAAGCAAACTCCATGCTTGAGCCCCCCTCTTTACCAGGCTGGGTGCTTCCCAATATACACCTAGGGTTTGGGAAGAACTGAAACCTCCCTCTCATAAAAGCCAAAATTAACAGAGCCACAAATGACTTAAAGGCTTCTAGCTTTCTGGTTATGTTATTATCTTCACAAAATGTGAACCAACTGAGAAAATATACTGTTCCTACAGGCCCATGTCAACATTTTGGAAATTGCTGTGGGCTTCATCATAAAATAATAACTATAATTGATATGAGAGCAAAGCAGCCATACATCTAATCTCTCAAAGCAGAGGAAAAGGCATCCAACCATTTGCAGAAAGTAAACTGAGATGGTAAGTTGATGAGGCTCATAGCCAATTAATTTGTCATACCAGACACTCATATACATTTCAGACAAAACAAAACACAATACTAATCATGCCCTGTTTCTCTCTGGTTGCTCCCAGCTACCCAGAATGTCTTCTACTACATTTGGGATTTCTACCAGTTGATGATGTGGTCCCATTTTTCTTTTTCTTGGCTCACTGTTACAATGTTTTCAACAGAAGCCTGCAGCTGATCTCGATTTTTCATTTACCAAGAATGCATCTGGTCCACATGAAGCCCAAGGGCATAGTATAGAACTGAATACTGTCCTCAGTTTGCATTGTATCCCATGTGTGATGCCAATATAATATTGCATTCTTGGAATTTCTTTTATCAAGCTACTAGTTCCAGAAGTAGATTAGATAGTACTCCTAAATACGTGTAAGTAGAAATAAATCCTATTAAACACTACAATATAGCTTTCTTCTGAATAGAATTCTGCAGAATTGTACTGTTGGCCACAATGTTTATACACTTTTAAAAAAATAAATTTAAAGAACTGCAACACTGCACCAGATTCATTTTCAATCTGAATTCCTATTATTATTACTCTTGTTAAGTCACCAATCATCACAATGTATTCTGATTCTGGTTTATAATGGTTTTGTTTTAAACTGCGGCTAATGGCTGCAGAATATCACCATAATAATGTTCAGGTGTGTTTTTCACTAGTATCATCACTTGAACGAAGAATGCATATCTTATTTCAGAAAATCTCCTTTGCATAAAACATACCTTTTGGGCTCTATAAAACTCATTAGAAGAAATGTCATCAGCACATTGTTAGAAAAGCTTTCCACATCAGATTTTAGGCAGCCTGTCACCATATAAGAACTGGAAGAAGTATTTTCAGAGATTCTGAAACTTCAGTTCCCAGGTTACTTGGGAACACCACTGTTTATATAATTCTAATTTATATCCATGTTTTGGTGTGTTTGAGTTTCTCCAATTTCAAAGTGTATTGTTGCTGATTATCTCCAATTGAATGCCTGGTCTGATACTTTCTTGACTGCAGAATCAATATACCACAGAGAAAATGACTTTTACTGTCCTATAATCCACTCCTAACATCTATGCACTACATATAAGTTGCCAGTATATAACCACTCCATCAGTTCATGAGATCATATAAGAACTTCACACACACACACACACACACACACACACACACACACACACACGTAGGTATGTATGTATATTTTCACGGGTACAGGTATGCAGGTCTTGGCGTGTTTGTGTATTTTCCCATCTAAGATTGAGAGTATCTTGGCGATGTTTTGACGAGGTCCCACTCGCCATCCTCAGGCTCGTGCTTTCAGCTTCGTGCTTGTGCAAGCAAAGTGTGATTGGAGCTGCCGTCTCTCTATAAACCAGGGGTGTCCAACCTTTCACCTTCCCTGGGCCACATTAGAAGATGAAAATTTGGTTTGGGCCGCACATAAAATAAAATAACAGTAACGATACCTGATCATCCCAAAAAACCATAGAAAACATAGTTAACATATTAAATTTATTTGGAAATGAAGTTATTGAGATGTTTTTATTATTAATTATTTATTAAAAATTATTTATTTTTTATCACAGTTTTTTTATCACGGTTTTTTTATCATGGTTTATTTTCTGGCCAAATTTTGCGGGGAGAAAGTCGCGCTCACGCCTACCTCTCCTCCTGCAAATGGCCCGGCTGGATGAGGCAGGACTGAAGGCAGAAGCAGCAGCAGCGGCGGGGGCAGAAGCAGCGGGGGGCAGAAGCAGCGGGGGCAGTGGCGGTGAGGGCAGAAGCAGCAGCAGTGGCGGGGCAGAAGCGGCAGAGACGGCAGGGGCAGAAGTGGCAGCGGGGGCAAAAGCGGCGGGGGCAGAAGCGGCGGCGATGGCGGTGGTGGCAACAGCAGGAGGTGGCGCTCTGACGGCGCCTGCTTTTTCTGTTGCTGCTTGGCCTGGCGCTCGCCTCGCCCTGCCTCGCGCCTACTTCTCCTCCTCCTCCTTGCTGGCTCTGGCACGAAGGTTGGGGTGGGCACTGGGCCGCATTACAAGGTGACCTGGGCCGCATGCGGCCCTTGGGCCGCAGGTTGGACAAGCCTGCTATAAATACTGGTGGGGAGGTTGGCTGTGTTGTTATTTCTTGTTTGGTTGATGGAGTCGGTGTTTGCAGATTGGCTGGCTTTTTCATAAGAACGTGTTTGGCTGAGGTATTGGCTGTGTGTCTATCAGCCTCCTGTGTTGTAACGACCTGGGTAATGGGTGGTGTGATGACCTTCTGAATTCTATTGTTGTGACATCCGGGGTCTTGTGCTGTAATCTCCTGGGTCATTGGCTGTGTTGTAACATCCTGAGGTTTTGTGGTGTAACCTCCTGAGTTCCGTGATGTGATATCCTGAGTGGGTGGCTGTGATGTGGCATTGCAGGTTTTGGTTTGGCTCCGAGTTTGAGGCCTGGCTATGTGTTCATGGCTTGTGTCAGTTTGCTTGGTTTGGGGGTCGGGGTGTGTGGCAGCTGGTGATGCAGCCGTGATCTGGTTTCTAGACGATGGTTGCCTTTTGTCTATGGGATGGGTTTGGGTTTGAGTCTGGTGAGGGAGATTGGTGGTGACGTCATGTGTTGTTTTGGGTCCGGTATTGGTTTTCGTGGCTGAGACTCGTTTGTTGATAAGGGCTGGTTTCCAGATGTCTGGTAGGCGGGAAGTGTCATCCTGTTTATTCATGTTGTGGAGGTGTTTCTCTATTTCGATGGCTTCCCTGATTATTCTCTTGTTGAAGTGTTCAGTATTGGAGATTAATTTGGTTCCCTCAAAATTAACTTCATGTCCTGTGGCTTTAAGGTGCTGGAAAAGGGAGGAAGTATTTTCTTCTTTTCTGATTGCGTTCTAGTGTTCTGCGATGTGTGCGTTTATTCTTCTGTTGGTTTGTCCAATGTTTGTGGCTGGCCAATTGTTGCATGTATTCTCAAAGTGATTTTCATTTCAATAAACTCTACTTCTCTAATTAGTGGCAGATGAAGATAGGGGACCCCCTAAAGCTTAGCATAAACAACAAGCTGTCTGTTCGTAAACTACATGGCTTCCTCAAGCTGTTGCAGTGTTAAATGTTTTCTAAACATGAGGAGGAGGAGGAAGAGGAGGAGGAAACGGAAACAGAGGAAGAGAAGGAGAAGAAGACAAAAATAGACTTTCACTACTGAAGTACCTTGACCACTGAATGACAAACTTTTTCAGGACCTTTCCTGAAGTTCTGAAGACTGGAAAATGACCTTTCTCATCATGTCAAGCTGTTCCTCCTTCTTAATAAAGCAGTATATTTGTGATAAATTCTCTCAAAAATAGTCATTTATTGGTAAATTCCAACACTGAATATAAACATTTTTTTCTCAACACTGACTGATCTAAAATTATTAATGATTGCTTATATCTATTCTAGAATGGAGAATACTGTATTTCCAAGAGGGGATTTGCAAACACAGAGACTTACTGTACTACATTGTCATTTATAAGCATAAATTATCCCATCTTTTCTCTGTTAGTGGCCATCTTAAAGAATATGTTACTCTGTTGTTGAGAATCCACACTATATCCTCTAGAGCAGGGGTGTCAAACTCAAGGCCCATGGGCCGGGGCAGGTCCGTGGGATGCTTAGATCTGGTCTGCGGGGCTGCCCTGGAAACAGCAAAGGACCAGCCCGTGGTGCCTCTGCCACAAAAATGGAGCTTTCCAAAATGGAAATGAAGAGCCATGTGCGGCCCACTCGGGGTCCATTTTTGCTGGGAGAGGGTTGCAGGAGGCCATCGCAACTGAAAACGGAACTTGGGAACCCATTTTCACTGGCAGAGTGCTCAAACCACTACAGGCGCCCCCAAAACAAGTGACATTGAGCTGGCCTGCCCCCTGGCCAACCCCCACTCTCCTGAGGTCAAATACTCTAATGCAGCCCTCGATGAAATTGAGTTTGATATCCCTGCTCTAGAGAGTAGTTAATGATGATTTCAAGGCAGTAATGTGTTATATTTTACAAACAGTTTTAGTGTAGCAAATAGCCACTTCTCTAAATCAATCTATCTATCTATCTATCTATCTATCTATCTATCTATCTATCTATCATCTATCTATTCAAAAGAAAGATAGGCAGCTAATTTTACTACCTGGAAAACAGCTTAATCCAAGAGCTTGGATCCTTGACATTTGAAATGGCATACTTGGGAATGTTGGCAGTAATACTGTTTAAAAAATACTTTGCTGCTATATATGAAATCTGAGCTAAATAAAGCTATCAGGCAAACTGTTGAGCATTGGCCCATTTTGGGCTGATTAAAAATAAACAAACTTTAGACTCTGAGATTTCTGTTTTTCTTCCCATCATAACTAAGGCAAGCATAGCACATTTAAATAAAGATAAATACTATTATCCTCTGCATGATTTTTGAAACACTGCATTTGGACAAATTATAAGACAATGCTCAGCAACACATAACCTTCTAGGCAGTTCTTAATTCACACAATAATGCATTCATTCAGTTTGACCTCCTAATAAGAAGGGAGAGTTTGAATCAGTAACACCTGGGAAAGTGCCAGTCAGCCATGCAACACCCATGCCATTTCCCCCTTTTTCCTTCATTCCTATCAGCATTATGTATCTCATTAGAGTTCTTTCGTTTTTT
Source organism: Pseudonaja textilis (assembly GCF_049901715.1). Classification (NCBI taxonomy): domain Eukaryota; kingdom Metazoa; phylum Chordata; class Lepidosauria; order Squamata; family Elapidae; genus Pseudonaja; species Pseudonaja textilis. The sequence continues at coordinate 205,973,540 of NC_141990.1, forward strand.
TTCAAAAGACATTTTACTGGACTTAGTACAAATCTTTGGCAACTTCACTGAGCATGCTGCTTTCTCCCTCTTGTTTCACAATAAACTTGCTTGGGTTCAATCTTACAGAGCAGGGTTTCTCAACCTGAGCAACTTTTAAGATTTCTGGACTCCAACTCCCAGAATTCCCCTGCCAGTATGCAGTTATGGAGGTGAGCTGGTGGGACTTGGTGATGAAGAATATCATGAGACCCTCCTTAATCAAATGAGAACAATAAATATCAAGACAGATTGTATCACCAACCTGAGCCTTTGTAGATGTCCATGTTAGCAAGGCATGATAAGCAAAAAGGAGAGAAAACCATATATTCATTAGTTTGGTGCTTTAGGAGTATATTGAAAGATATTCAGCAAAGCTTTGTATACAACATTGAAGTTTCTATCACATTTAAATCCTGCTTTGCTCCATCTTTCTGCCCCAAGACACACAGGCAACTTCTGTGAGGTTAGAGTGAATCTCCGTGAATTGCCACTAAGTTTTATAAAGGGGAATTCTTAAAGGAGAAATTATTCCTAAATGTCTCTAAAATGCTTGTTAATAATATTGGGAGTATGCCAGCACAAATTCTGCCCAATAGCCAGGGATGAAGATCTCTATGTCTTCCAAAAAAGGAAAATTAGAACCTTCCTTATAGATGTAGCTAAGGGGGAAAAAATCACAGCTAACTTGTTTGTGATCTGAAAATTTTGCATATCTGTAATATGCAGCAGTACCCTTTTTATTTTAATCGAATGCTATTAAATATAGTAGGGAAAGCACTTAAAAAAACAATTTTGATTGGATGGGGCTCATAGTAGAAAACTTATCAGAAACTTTCCCCAAACTCTGCTTTTGCTGAGGTTCCTGGATGTGTCTTAACAGTGTCCCAAAAATTTCTTGAACACATCTTGAATGAGGATATCACTGTGCCACAAAGCCTATACTTTCCTTACAATAAAAGGGCTTTGAAGAGCCAGAGGTTTTGAAAGAGCATGAATGCTGAAGTAGATAAAGCAAACAATTGCAAAGAACCTAAAAGAGGGTGTCCCAGAAAGAGGGGAAAAAAGATCACTTCAGATGTGCAGTAATGGAGAAAAAGCAGTGAGGAGAGACACATGAAAAGTAGAAAGGAGAATTCTTAAGGTTCATGAAACAAAATAGTGAGGTGTGAAGAAGAGGAATGAGATGAAGGAATGGAGAAAAGAAACAGCATGCTAAAGGGAGGAAAAAAAGAGGTTGACAACCTTTGAGTTAAAACTCCTGAAAGACAACTGCTGAAAAGAAAGGAAAGATTAATTTTAAGGAAGTGCTGTTAGAGGAAAGGAAGCACCAACAACAAGGGAAAATCAATATATTAATACTCAGCATCTAAGCCTTGAGAAGCTTCATGTTTCTAAGTATATAACATGCCAGTGGAAGGACATTCTGAACTATTTTATTTTAAACTATTATTGTGAAAGGAATGCAGAACTGTCTGGGATCTACGAGGGCTATCCACAAAATAGATTACGTTTTGCAATAGAAAAAAAACAAAGTGTAGGCAAAAATTTTTATTATATACACTTGAAAGTGACACTTAAATACTACCTTTCAACATATTCACCGAACAAATTGAGGCACTTATCATAGCGGTGAACAAGCTTTGTAATTCCATTGTCATAAAATTCAGCCGCCTGAGATTTGAGTCAGTCAGTCACGCCCACCTGCAGTTCCGTGTTGTCATCAAAGCGCTGTGTTCCAAGCCAGGCCTTCATCCTCGGAAACAAGTGGTAGTCGTTTGGTGCAAGATCGGGGCTGAAGGGCAGATGAGGAAAAATCTCCCACTTGAAAGCATTCAGGACTTCTCGAGTGCTGTAGTTAGGCCATTTTTAAACTTAATGCACCATTGGCGCACTCCACCTTCAGTGATGATGTTGTCCCCGTACACTTCACACAGTTGCCGAAAAATTTCAATCGGTTTATGGTTTTTTGCCAACAAAAACCTTATCACTGATTGCATCTCACAACTCGCGGGATTTTCAATTGCAGCACACATTTCAAACGTTTGCTGTGAAATAATGGGCAACGATACGAACCTCCCACTAGCATGACTAGATGCAGACTGAGCGGCGGATGCACAGATCAAAGATGGCCACGCTAGCTCCGCCCCTTCTTGCTACAGACGAAAACGTAATCTATTTTGTGGATAGCCCTCGTAACTACTGCATTGTAGTAGTTCTAACATACTAAACCACATCCAGTATTTTCTGTTCTAAATGATCACCTAATGTTAAGAGATTGCTGAAAAATCAAAAGCATTTTAATTCCAATCTGCTAACTATGATCCCACTGGGTATGTAAAACTCTGCTTTGGTACATCCTTAAAGATAATTAACAATGACCAGCTATTGAGAGGATTTCTGGGGCAGCAATGATGGACTGAAGTTGGCTCAGCAGAGAGTGGAGCCAACAACAGAATGAGCAGCTGAATTCCTAGGAATACCTCTCAGGAGTAAGGAGAGAACTTGGGATTGATCAAAAGCACTCCAGTCAATGTGCCAAGACATTAAAATTATGGTGAAAGCAAATAAAGATTATACAGGATGAAGTGACCTGTCTATAGAACTTCCTTGAAGTGGGATATTATTTTTAAGCATTCTATAAAATGTTGTGCAAATTGAATGTATACTACTACCCCTTACAGAGAAAAATGTTGCATACATGAAAATTTCTCCACTACCAGAGTTTTAGTTAGTAATGGACACTGCCCTACTATATAGGCCAGGGGTCCCCAAACTTAGCAACTTTAAGATTTGTGGACTTCAACTCCCAGAATTCTCCAGCTAGCTATACTATGCTGGCTGGAGAATTCTGGGAGTTGAAGTCCACAAATCTTAAAGTTGCCAAGTTTGGAGATCTCTGATTTAGACTTTCATTTCTATTTACAACAAATACTTAATCCTTTTTAAAATCTACAATATATTTTACATCTCTCTTGGAAAAGTAAGATACTGATCTTTCCAGATCATCTTCCATATATGATTCAGAAATGCTTGTTGTTTAATAAAAAATGTAACTGAAACAAAAAGGGATTAAGGATTTTTTCCCCTTCTCTTCTTTATTATTGTTTTTTTGTTCTTTACAAGAAAACTAATTTTTGGATCCACAGCCTGCAGGAAAAAAAACACCCTGATTATGTAACACTTGAAGGGGAAAAAATCTTCTCTCTCTCTCTCTCCACACACACAGACACACACACACTTATTCATTCTTATTAATTTTCATGGAAGATAGGCTGCCTTGACTTGGAGAAAACTACCTGTCTTTTATTTTCACTATGATCCTTCCAGCAATCCAAAGATGACAAATCTATATTTATTTAGCTGTGCCTTTACTACTGGGGAACATTTTTTTTGGCAATTTTGAATAAGGTAGAAATAAAACCCAGAAAAGATCCAAACTAATACTGCTAAGATTCCTGTTTTTATGCTAAAACCCTCGTTTCCAGCTGTAGTGTTAGTGAGGGAAGTAAAAAAAAAGAAAAAAGCAGAAAAAGACCATAGCAATCCAGTCTGAAATCGCTGCCAAGAAAATCAATTCAGGAGCTGAACTTGAACCTAAATATGTGGAATCCTCCCAGGCTTTCTGTTGCCATGCTGCAATTCCAACATCCTTTAATTGCTCAGTCCCTCCATGCTGCTACTAATTCCACTACCCTGATCGTAGTGGGAAAGAGGGCAAGACTTGGATAAGGAAAGGATGTGCCCCTTTCCACCCATCTCAAAGCGGTACGGGTTTCTTAATTATGGTCTCTTAGCACTTGTCCTTCACCTCTTTCTACAGACATTAGTTCTCCTGGAATGCTTGGTAAGACTTCAGTAAGAATCAAGGAGGCCTTAATACTAGGAAATATTTTCTTCTTCAGCTTCTTCCTTGCCAACTGCAAGCAATAAGATATGAAAGTGACAAACAACCTCCACGAAGCCTTACCAACTAAATCAGAATAACAAAAACATATTGAGTAATGTAATTTTATTGTATTTTCTTCATGTGCTGACATGGTCCTGGAAAGAGATCTTTCTCTCTTTTTTTTAACTTGTTGCTATTGAAACTTTATATTCATCAAATATCTTGATAGAGGAGGTAGCAGGGACATTGAGTTAGTCAAAACCAATTTTTATAAGCCAATTACTTTGAGCCTGTGAGCATAAATAAGACGAGGATGAGAAAACAAGGGCACCGAGCCATTTTGCCATTTATCGTGATGCTGAGAAAGACTCCCCCCCCCGCCAAAAAAAAAAAAACCTAATGTGAAGCTTAAGATGCTGTTTCACAATCATCTGGAAGAACTAGTTTGTTTCTAATCCCACCTACCTTAAAAAGAGGAATTTTAGATGGAAAGAAAAAAAGATACTGAAATGGATTATATGAGGGTTTAGGGTAGGGCTTTTATGTTAGGGGTTTTTAATGTTGTCAGCTGCTGGGGATCACCTACCTATGTGTCAGTTGGCCCGCCATACAAATTTGCTTAATAAGTAAGTAAATAAATAAATCGACTTTACAAGTAGAATGAAGCAGCCAAGCTTCTAATCATTGACTAGTAAAGAAGACTAAATTGTGGAACATCTGTTCTTGAAGCGCTGCATAATATTGACTAAAAAACGGATACATTAAATACAAAACATTTAATAGCAATAACAATCATGATCATCACTATAAAAATAGATTTAATTTTAAAAATCTCGTAGGTGCTCCACTTTTTAATGAGGCATTCTGAGCAGGGATCCTTTTATCTTGAAGTTTCAATCAGCAAAAAAAAAAAAAAAAAAGCACTGCCAGCCTACTCACCAATGCATGAGATCCTGGCTTAGTTGAAAGATTTGCTCTGGTTGCTAACCACTTGATGGACATAATTTAAAATTTGGATTTTAGAGGCTAGAAAATCAGAAAGATAGCCTCACTGTCAGAAGTCTGCTTGTTGAAATGGTGACAAAGGGGCCCTTCCTTTTCACTCCCAAACGATGAAATGGCTCTTTTGTCTCCACCCATTCTGTCTCTAGAAAAGGAATTAAGGTGTGCTACTTTTTCAACCCGATCTTTAAGTATTTAGTATTTATATATCTCTTAGAATTACACTGTAACTCAGTTTATATTTTTATCGGTGTACTATCATCATCAGTCTATTTGGATTCAAAGGTGTTAGATTCAAACAGTCAAACAAACAGATGTAATAAAATTATTGGCATTTATTTGGAAATAAATTCCTACGTTACATGTTTAAGGACATGTCCTGATCTTAATGTTATACAGGATGTCTGGATGCACAATAATGAAATTAAAGAAAAACACTTTGAAACTATAAGCAAAACCATTCTAAAATAAATGTTGCATTTAATGCAAAAGAAAAGAAGATTCTCCAGCACATTGTGAAGGGTCAGAACTTAACTTTTTAACACTAAAAGACTCTGGAGAAAAAATACTTAATAACTGCGAAGAAGCTTACACTGTAGTTTGCTTATACTTATGCCCAGAGGATCTCGAAGTATTTGTTCATCATACACAAGCACATAGTCTGTTCCTCCAAAGAATACTTTGGCTAAATTAAAACTAGCAAGGTTGTGCCACAATTTATCTCAATGGGAAACAAATGTGCCAGGTGGTTTCAATGTTCCCATACACAAACCGTAGCTACAGACTTCCAAATTATTTTAAGTGTATCAGCAACTTCCATATTCCAGTCAAAGTTGCATGGTACTGACAAATTCATACAACACTATTGATTGGATAGGGGGCAGACAACCTGTAGATTTGTAATCCTTCTACTAATCCTTCTTTTTTCAGCCCATTCAGAGCCTGCCTGGCTTTTAAACCTAAAACCTGGTAGTATAGCTTGTAGTTATTCTGAAGTGGGAAATGCGTCTAAATTATATTATAAAACAGGTTTATGATAGGATTTCCACCATTTCTCATCTATTATCTTCACACTGGGAAAGCTAAACATAATATCCGTTATTTACCATGTTTGGTTTGAACTTAGCATGATATGTGACCCAAGCTACTTTAACAACTTTGTTCAAATATACTGCAGATTAATTACCAAGTTTTTTGCACTATATATGATGTACCTGACCATAAGACACACCTAGATTTAGAAGAGGAAAACAAGAAGAAAAAAAATCAGGCAGAGCCTGAGAGGACCACTGATAGGTGTCCTCTAATGTGCCAGCTCTGCCCATTGACTCCTGCACTCCGGAAAAGAGACAGAAGAGGCAGGCAGTGACAAAGACAGAAGAGGCTAGGTTCAGCACTGAAAAAGGACCCCGCAGTGGCGGCCCAGCTGCTATTCACCAAAGGACCGGCACCAATGCACAGATATTTCCATCCACTTTTGGGGGAGGGGAAGTGCATCTTATGGAGCGAAAAATACAATATATTTGAAGACAGCCAAAATAGCTCCATGCATTTCAGTCTAACCAATGGTCTAATAACACGTTTTGAAATATTTTTCTCTCTCCTCTGCGTTTGCAAGCACGTAGATGTGTATGGATGTGCAGCTATAGTGTTATGGCGCTGAATTAGAATTGGGGAGAATCAGTTCGAGTCTTCCTTTAGGCACAGTTGGTTAATTGTCTACCTCTCTCTACCCTAGACTTGGAAGTTGAGAAATATCCATCAATCATCCTGCACTGGAACAGAATGGTACCAATTATTATCCACAACTTTTGCATTTTGTATTTATTATATTTGCTTGGATTTGCATTTATGCTATTCCTCTGTACTGTATGCTGCAGAGTTATTTACTTAAGATAAGCAGCAATATAAATCTCCTAAATAAATTCATAAAGAAGTCAACAAGCTATCAATGAAAAAGTCTTCATCCTGCAGTGAACTGATTCAGAATAACGACAACAAAAACCATAATACATGTCATTCATTCATCCATGCATCCATCTATCCACCCACCCACCCACCCATCCACTCACTCACTCAATTGCATATTGCTAAATTCAATAGTATTCCTGGAAGTTAACAAATTTTGTATGAGAACACCCTTGATAAATTAGTAATTAAACATCTATAACAAGAACAATAGGCAAAACATAAAAATATTGCAGTAAGCATAAACTAAAGAAAAATAATTAAATAAGAGATCATAATAGAATCATTACCAAATATACATTCAAACACAGGTAGCTTGGATCAATTAACAAATGTCCACTATTGAGTTTCTTCTGGAACAAATTCAACACGGAGGGTAATCTAATTTCAGAAGAAAGGCTGTTCCTTTGTGTCTCAGTCCTAATCGCTTTATAGAAGCGAGATATTACCATCTCAATCAGATTGATTCTGATTAAAGAATGCAGTCTTTCAGACAACAAAGTGGCGAGCTATAACTATAACTAGGCAAAAAAAGAGAAAATAATAATAACGCCTTTAATTGCACCAGAAAACTATTGGTAATCAATGCAGATCCTCTTGCAGGTGTAATGTATTCCCTGCAGTGAGCTCCAGTTAACAAACAGTTGCATTTTACGTTTCACACCAACTGCAGCAACTTTGGACTCTTTCATCCTACTCAGTTTCCAGGCACTGAAACTGAGCGGTGATATGAAGTGGCGTATCATTAGCATATAGGTGATACCCATATCCCGAAACAATCATGACCTTTCCCTGCAGTTTCATATAACTGTTAACTACTAGCAGGGGTGGGATTCAGTTTTTTTAAATCACCGGTTCTGTGGGCTTAGTTGGTGTGTGTGGCTTGGTGGTCATGTGACTGGGTGGGCGTGGCCAACTCGACATCACTCATGGCAAGGGGCGCTTCTCCTCACCTGGCCTCTCATGACAATGGGGATGCTGCAGCGGTCATAAGTGTGAAAAATGGTCATAAGTCACTTTTTTCAGTGCCATTGTAACTTTGAATGGTCACTAAATGAACTGTTGTAAGTCAAGGATTACCTGTACAAAAATACAAAAAGCTTCTTTGCTTGCAAAAAGCTGCCCTAAATACCAATCATTAGATTAAAAATACCTGCAAGCCAGAGTTACAAATCAGGCAGAGTGCCAGAGCACCTTGAGGAATTAAAATAGTTAAAATGCAGTGATAACTATCAAGCAGCCAACTCTTGCTCTTAAAGTGAAACTCTTTAGCAGAGAGGTCATTTTAGCTTTCCAGAAAAAGCACACCCAGGAGAAGCAATCCTTAGATCCGTTTACACCACTTAAAAATATCAGCTGGTCTCCCTCACCTCATAAGATATCCTAAGGAAATCATCCAGATTTAAGGAAAGGTCACATGCCCTCCAGAAAGGCAGTGCCAGCTTGCATCCTGCCTCTTGGAAATATATCCCAAAAGGACAGTGCCAGATAGTACTAAAGCAGTGATGAAGACCCCCCTCCTCAGATAGAAAAAGAAACCATGAGGCAAAAAAAAAAATTCAAACACAGTACAAATAATTAAACCACAACAGTAGCTGTTTGTTAGGAATTATAGTCACCTAACAGTTGGTTAGGTTGGCAACAGTTGGGTTGGCAATATATAAACCAGGATAGTCATTTAATACTGTTGTATCTTTAAGAGAATGTTGTAGTTGTGATTGGCTGAGGTTCCTCCAATGGCCATAAGATGGAGCCAAAAACCTGGTTTGTTCTCTTCTTGCATTTCCCTATTGCCTTTTTGCCTGATTGTTGTTCTGCTTAGATTGCTGTGAGTCTTGCAACTATTTGCAAACTCCGTTTACTGAACTTTATGATACTGGTAAAGAAAAGGACTTCGTTTTTGGATTATCCCTGGACTAATTATTACAAATGCTAACTGTTTTAATCACATATGATTTGGACAGTTTGTTGGACTTTGTTTACCAGTTTACAGGAAGTAAAACTTACATTTTACTATTCAGTGTATCTGTGGGCTGGTTGTGTGTTATTCATCACCACTTTCACTATGTTTCCCTGAGTGCACTCATTCTCCTAACGGGAAATACCTCAACACTGTTGCTTGTTGAAGCTGAATAGGGAAAATTATCCCATCAATAAACACAGGATTGAACGTCACCAAGCAGAGAATTAACATTCACCAAAAACCAGTTTTAGGCCAAAACTTAAAGGGTATGTAAACTCACGTTTGAATGTCAATCTTTCTAGCTAGCCAAGAAGCCTGGCTGAATGTCACTTATCTTGGTTCCCTGTCACTAAAAGCTTTGCTTCATTATTTAATTATTTCTCCAAAGTGCTGATTGTCCAAGGAAGTATTTCCTCCTAACAGCAGTGTAAAAATCTTAAAACAATCCTTCCCCTTTAAGAAAGCCAAGCCCCAAATGCTCTGGAGACAGGAAGTCTAGGCTGTTTGCCAAGAATGTAACAAGGGTGGAGAAAAACAAAAGGAGATTTCTTCTAACTGCTGGTTCTCCGAACTGCTTAGAAAGTTAACAAGGGGTTCTATAGAACTGGTCAGAACCGGTAGAATCCCACCCCTGATTACTAGTAGGGGAGAAGCCTAACCATGGGACAATTAAACTGGATCAGGGGTGGGCTTCAAAAATTTTAGCAATGGATTCTCTGCCCAGTTGCTGGGTGGGCGTGGCCATGGTGGGTGTGGCCTAGTTGGCCTCCTGCACCATGGTGTGTGTGGGGGGGCATTTTTGCCCTTCCTGGGCTATGGAGGCTCTTTGGAAGCCGGAAACAGGCCCATTTCCGGCCTTCCCAAACTTCTGGGAGGCCCATTTTTCGCCCTCCCTGAACCTCTATGCATGCCCTGCACTTACCTGCATCCAAAACGAACTGCTTGGGACTCCTGGGAGGAGAGGGGGACAGCGTGAGTGGGGCCAGCCAGGATTGGGATTTGGAGGTTCTCTGAACTGCACAGAATCTTAGCTAGGGGCTCTCCCGAACCCCTGCAAACCCCCAGCAGCCCAGCCCTGGGCTGGATCCATCCTAAGTTTCTTTCTCTGACCGTTAAGCCCTTTGAGTCTGCCCCTTCCCTTGTATGATTGCTTCCTAGGCAGCATCTTCCCCACACCCACCCATCCTCCAAAGCCATCCACACTGCATCAAGACACCAGATCTAACAAGGGACTCTTTAATCGTGGTGTGCCAGAGCATCTTTCTACGCTGCCAATATCACACTTTCCAAAATGAAATGCTGACAACCTTCCAGCTGGCTGTGCCTCCCCAGGCTCCCAAAGGGAATCGCGGAGGAAATGGAACAAGCCCATAGGTCTATGTTCCTATAAGGCACCTCATCTATTTCATCGGATTGTACACACCAAAGACATCCCAGATTACAAAGGGGTCCCAAATATGGATACGTTTACTATTAAGAAAGAAAAGCTTCATAGTATGAAACAGTCCACTGAAGGCGTGCAAGGGATTCAGCTTTCATCATATAGCGAGCTTTCTAAACTGCTGGAAATTTTAATTTAAGGTACTCACAAAGCATGGTATGGTAAAGTATGCAGTAGCAGATGACCAGTAAGGACAGCAGAAGACAGTGACCCCTGGCTACAGAGGAGAGAATGGAGAAGATTAATCATGTGATGCTACCACCTATAATCAATAGGATCACAGAGCACCTATTGGTCCTCCGTATAACAGCTCAGCATCATTTGACATGGAAGTCTTTATAAATACTGAAAGAAATCCAAATGAAAAATGAACATTCCCACCCATTACAGAAGCAGCAGCTGATTAATGGGAGACTGGAGGCAGAACAGTTCTGATTGAATCCAGAGAATCAGATGAGTTACAAAATATGAGCATACTGTTCAGTTTAACCTGCTTTCATGCCCTGCCAGCACCAACTGCTGGTCTAATTTTTCCAAAGAGATAGCTATATATATTGATATATCATGCCTGGATAGCTTGCAATAAGAGAAATGAAACAGAGGAATACATAAAGCCACTCTCCAAAGTCCGTCTCACTTGTTCAAACAAAAATTGTTGGGAGAGCCTTATACACTAAATATGTTCTAGCATCCCTATTGCTTCTGGTGCCATCCTCAACATGAGAACCTGGGACTGTAGGATAGGATTACTTATCCATTAATTTTAGGGAGCATCCAACAGACAGGATAGCCCTTTTTCAGTTACAGAAAAATATTGCATGCTTTAACAGGAGTAAATCTGGCCAAAATTGATAATTACTGTATCATAATCTCTGCCAGGTAGTCATATGCATAAGAAAGCTGGTTGAGGTTGTCTGGCTACAGAGTATCTTAGCTGAGGACTAATTGGAAAAATTTAGAGCCTTGGCTGTCTGCAGCTGATGGGATTTCCTGAAAAACTGCAAAAAAATCTAGGTATCACAAGGTTTTTCCCCAGCTAGCTAGAGATCTCCAGTGGCTATCAGATGGACAGTGTGGCAAAGCGCTATAAAAATATCAGAAAGGCCCTCATTGGAAAACAGAAACATGGAAGGACTAAACTTGTAGAGCAAGGGTGTCAAACTCAAGGCCCGGGGGCCAGATCTGGCCTGCGGGGTGCTTAGATCTGGCCCATGGGGCCACCATGAAAACAGCAAAAGACGGGCCCACGGTGCTTCTGCCAGTAAAAACAGAGCTCGGTAGGGCCGCATTTTCGCTGGCAGAGGGTTTCAGGAGGCCATTGCAGCAGAAAATGGAGCATGGAAGCCTGTTTTCGCTGGCAGAGCACTCAGGCCTATAGGTACTCTCTACACAAGTGAGATGGACACATGTACCCTAGCCACGCCTACCCAGCCCCCCCCAAGGTCAAACACAATCCTCATGCGGCCCTCAATGAAATTGAGTTTAACCCCCATGATGCAGTGGGACAGCTCATAAACAGAAAGGTACAGGTTTTACAACTTTTTTTACAGAGTAATTTGCCCTGAATGGGAACAAGCTAGAGAAGTGAATGGATACATGGCTATGAATCTTTCACTCTTCTATCACAATTATAACAGCTTATCTCCTGAAACGCTCTTCCACTCCAAAACACATAAATAAATATCCCCGCACATAAGAAACCAAAGATCCACATACAAATACCCGCGAGAAAACACACAAACACACACACACAGTTGTAAAAAGTTGTAGCAATGTTTCGGCAGAATCTCATTTGCCATCATCAGGCTTCTGGATATATATAAAACCCTCAGGATTATATGGCCTTATCTGCTGCTTAAGAACCAGACTAGTGATTAATGGATTTAGCAAAGACCTTTGCATAAGCTTTGAATTAATGTCTGAACTGGAGCAAAAAGTCCACACTTTTCTATGTTATTAATTATTCTCTCTCTGCTTTGCTTTGGTGAGGAGCCTCAGATAAAATTCTTCAAGATGGGAACTTGTAAGGAGTTCCCTTTTTGTGGAGTGATTAGAGAGAAACCTACAAACTAAGAGACAATAGGATCTTAAAGGCTTCACTTATACCTGGACAATACACATTAATATGCTCTACAAGCCATGCCGCCTGAACAGAACTTCACTGATTTTCAAATGTGGATTTTCTACTTCTAAAGCTGACTTAATCTGTCTCCAAGAAAAAAGACAGGATTTTAGAATATATAAAAAACATATGTCAAATCCTATGGACATGAGGTCATGCTGAAGAAATGTTTATGGATAATCTGTGCACCTTTTTATACACTACTCCCAATTAAAAAGTTATAATGAGCTAATTATATTCAATAGGGTCAATCGCAGTAAATTGTAGCTTGCAGAAAAATGCAATGACCCAGACATTGCAAAATAGTTCGTAATCATAATTGTGCTGCAAAGGTGTCCAGTGACTCTTCGACTTGGATGCCTTGGCTGAATATCACTCATCTACATTGTATTTTTTCTGGTAACCAAATTACACAAGATCAGTGCAATAATTATTCTTTTGTTGTTGCTGCTCATGGCTAAGTCACGCCTGAATCTTTGCAACTCCATGGACTACAGCACGTCAGCTCCCCTGTCCTTTATTATAGTCTCCCAGAGTCTGCCCAAATTCAAGTTCGTTGCATCCATGACACTATCTAATCATCTCATCTTCTGCTAACCCCTTCGCCTTTTGCCTTCAATGTTTTCAAACATCAGGGCCTTTTCCCATGAGTCCTCTCTTCTCATTAGGTGGCTAAAGTATTTCAGCTTCAGCTTCAGTATCTGAACTTCCAAAGAACAGTCAAGGTTGATTTCCTTGATTGTTTTCTTTGGAATACATTAAAGAGGGAACTTTAGTTTTACAGTCAGTGTATTTATGAGTTCTCTTTCTGGTTTGTTCCAACTGGTCTACATAGTGCAACAGCTGGGAGATAAATCACACCTTGGTGGTTTGTAATTGCACAATTCAGGAAGAAGAATTGTATACCCATTGTATTTGCTACTGAACAATGGTTGTAGTGGCCATGTCATAAAGGCTGGCAGAACTATAGACTCAGCAAATCTCTGATTAGAAAAGAATAGGCATTATTGATTATTTTTTAAACATTCCACAGGATTGCTAAGTAAGGACTGGGTTGGTGGGTGGGGAACAAAAGCCATGAGTTTATCGCCATCTTGTAGCTGGTATCTGCTAATAATGTATGAACATATCCACGTTAGAAGATTTTCTTTCTCCCAGACTGTGATAGATAAGAGTTTAAATAAGTACATCTCTTCCTTACTTCTACATAACTCTGATCCAATCTCTGACAGGCTCAAAGAAGTTTCCCATGCTACCCATGTTGATTTAAAATGTGAGGTATATTGAATTTCTTCCATGAAATGGTTCACATTTGAAAACTACAGAGAATCTCAGATTGGAAGCTGGGTCTGTGAATAAGTATGGAACGAGGACATATAGTTTTGGCATCCTGCTGGGAATCCTCCTTTAGTAAATAGGAAGAAGAAAAGTGAGAAGTGTTGATAAGTGAAACGATTAAGCTAACTTATCAGTTTTGCTTAGTTCTCAGATTTTGTATTTCTTTTGAGAAAGTGGCACAGTTCGGGCAGACAAAGGCACAGAGAGAATTTGGCAAAAGCATAATAAGGGTGGTCTCTGCTCCCAGGAACATAAACTGAAAATTCATCTGAAGAGACAATTATGCGAATCCTTTAGGGGAACAGAAGACAAAATAGGAGTTTCGGTAAGGTGGGGAAAAAAAGCATTAGCTGTTAAATATTATACGGTAGCTGACAGATTCAGGACTCGTAATGCAATTCGCACACAACTACCTTTAATGGTTTAATGGTACAAATGAAATACATTTAGGCACCTGTGTGTATTTAATGCCGAAGTGCAGTAAAATGGCCCATAAAAAGAATTTCCATTAAACGTATCATAGCACCATAATGTAGAAGCAATTATATATCCCAGATTGCAAATAAGAAAGTCCGCTCCTCTCTATTGTCAAAACTGGAAGAGTTCTGTGCCTTCTTTTGTGTTTTGCCTTTAAAAGGGTTAAGGAGGAATCCACTGGATTCCGGATTGTAAATGAACAAGGGTGGCAAAGTAGCTGGAACTAATCGATTGATTCTGCCTTTAAGGTGCTACCCAGTGCACAAATGAAGGTACTTAAATCCCATCAATGGGAGTCTAAATATGCTTAATACTTTGCTACATTGCATTCTACAGGTTCCAATACTATATGTATAGAGTCTGCCATGTAGTCATTAGGACATTTATGCTCACAGGCATATGCAAATATGGAAGCCTGTTACTGCAGATCCAAATACTATATATTTAGATATGCATAATGAGAGAAATCTAAGTGATTTCCTGAGAATGTGCCCCAAGTAAATATTTTCTGGCATTTTCCTATGATGCTAATTTTAAACATTTCAGAAGATTTTGGAAGAGCAACCAGCTATATCAGGGGTGTCAAACTTGCATCGTCAAAGTCATAATGTGACTCCCCCCACTTTGCTAAACTGGGAGTGGGCGTAGCCAGCGACCAGCCCATGGGCCACCAGTTTGACACCCCTCAGCTATATGATCCTTTTATATGTTTATTAGAAGGCATCATTGAAAATATAAAGACACTGGTCAAGAAACTGGACAGATCTATTATTGTCTTCAGAACAAAATGAGCCTGCTGAGGAAGTTAAGAATTCAATAGTGATTGAATTCACAGACTATTTATAAGATTTCCTATATTGCATTTTCAATTTAAAAATCTGTATGATTTAGAAAATAAATCACTTTCAAATAAAGGATGAACTGGGAGTGTTCTATGAGACAAGCAATATTTAATATAAGAATGTACAGAAATGCAAAAAATTGTTCATAATTGCATGTAAAATATTAATTCTAAAAAATTATAGATGTCATTATTTTCTTCATTTTTTCCTAGTAAATGCACATTTAGACTTGATAAAACAGCAATTTTAATGTTGGCCAACTTGGACCTAGCAGAAATTACTTATATATATTTTTATCAGTGCATTACAAAAAAACCCCAAGCATATAAATACTGTATCTTGAAGATTGTGCCACAAATGTTATCATCCTCAGTTCATCCTATGCTCTGCTGCTGCTGCTGATCATATCAGGAAAAATTCCATGGTGAATCTGTAGCCTGTCAATGTGTCAGAAAAAACAAACAAAAAACTTTTGGCTCTAAAACATTTCACTGAAAGGGAAAAAATAGAGATGCTAAGGTACTAATAGGAACAGAGAATCATGGCTGCTACTGGAATACTAAGGAAATGTGAAATGATTTATCAAACCTGAAAATATTTCATAATGGAATATGTGTCTCAAAGGTGTTGCATATTGTGGGGATAGCTTATCATGGATGGTGCTTTATAATTGTAATAACTGATAGTTCGTTAGCAGTTCCTTCTGTATTAACATTGGGGGAAAATCTTCCTGTGGTTAATTTCTGAATAAAATTATTTACCAAGGCCTAAACTATAAGCATTCTGCCATAGAACTGTAAGTTAAGAGGTTGAGTTATTTAATTTGAATAAACAAGAGATGGTGAAATGCTGAGTTCATATACTCTGCTCCAAAAAGCAATGTATGTAAGTGGTTTCCTGCTGAGAATAAACTGAGAATGCGTAAAAAGTTCCTGTTCAGATCATTGTCTTGATGTATTATTATTAAGGCTGGTTGCACAGTCAGCCAGATGTTCAGGCAGGACTCGGCATTTTTGTCTACCTATTGAGTCCTTCTCAAAGACCTGGGGTAGGAAGATATTGTTGCTTGATGATGTTAAAGCTATCACCACAGGATGTAAACTGTTTATGACTGACTGATGGTGATTTGGTCAATGCTGATGGTTTTCCAGTGGTGCCTCTGATGTTTAGGGATTGCACTCAAGGGGTCTTTCACTATGGGTACTATTTTTGCTATCTTTTGCCACAGTTGTTCTACTTCTATTTGCAGGTCCTTGTATTCTGTTATCTTCTCCAGGTCCTTCTCTTTTATTCCACCTGTCTCCAAATTCTGCCATGTCCACTATCCAGACTTTTTTCTCTTTTTTTGTCAACAATTGTTAAGACTGGGAGGTTATGTGGCAGGTGGTTGTCCCTTTCAATTCTAAAGTCCCAAAGCACTTGAGCTTCTTCGTTTTCTATTACTTTTTGTGCTCCCACCAGTTCTTGCTTGCAGGCAAACAGGTATTTCTTGAAGATTTGAGGTCCAGCTTTGGGCTCAAATAAATGCTTGCAATAGACATGTGGAGATTTTCTATATCTCATTCTATATTGGCTGCATCTATATTGGTTGCACAGAAAGCTACTTGCAGAAAGAAAGACACGTTTTATGAAGTTGCATGAATTTCCATTGTTTTGAAGTGCTGAAGTCTGCTGCAGTGTTTTGTTTTGTTTTTAGTTCATTCGAACAGCATTCTGGTAGAGCTTTCCTTGAGGATAGTTGGATTGCTGTTCTGGTAATGCAGCACCTGCATTTGTATGTGTCGTTTCTGCTATGCCTGAATTTGAAGTCTGTCAACGTTTCCTCTGATGATAATATCTAAGGAAGATAGTCTGTTATTGTTTTCTTCTTAGCTTGTGCTTTTGATTCCATTTAATAATGCATGTTATAGACCAAGGGTGTCAAACTCGATTTCATTGAGGGACGCATCAGGGTTGTGTTTGACCTTGGGAACTGGGGTGAGCGTGGCCAGGGTGGGTGTGGCCAGCTTGATATCATTTGTGTCAGGGGTGCCCATGGCCCTCCTGAGCTCCATTTTTGCTGGTGGAGGCACTGCGGGGCGGTCCTTCACTGTTTCCAGGGCAGTCCCACAGGCCACATCTAAGCATCATGTGGGCTGGATCTGGCCTTCGGGCCTGTAGTTTCAATTGTCATTTGTGATTAAGACACAAGTGTCATCCACAAAATAGATCCATATTTTGGATTGCAAAAATTGCTTTATGACCATTTCTGCTATGGGTGTTGCTATGGGCGATCTCATATGGATTCTCTGATTTGTTTGTATATCTGCCCATCAAACTGAAAGTAAGTGATGAAAGTAAGTGATGAAAGTAAGTGATGAAAGTAAGTGATGATTAATCAAGGTTTTTCAAATTTTGTATGCTTGGCTATGTTTGACTGTAAGGTTTCAATGGATATTTTTGAATCCATGGATGTGAAAAACTTGCGACCTCAGATGAAATCATAACTTTATGTTCCTCAACAGTTCATAATTTTTTCAGGTACTGGTATTGGTGAATTAACAGCACATTCACTGTACGGTCTCCAGGTTTTTTTTTTAATGAAATCTATGGTTAAGTTGTATGTGGTGGTTTCCAATAACGACAGACTGGGCTAAGTGGTATGTATGATTTATGAACTATGAGAAGCCCAAAGGATAGAGAGGATGGATCTATAGCTTTTCATATGCCATTGTTCTTTCGTAACTGGTCCTCTCTTGGCTAGATCATTGAGGGTTTTCTTGACTTCTTTCTCCAGTTTCAGCATTATATTTATACTTAGAAGAGTTTGTGCTAGTTGTTCAACAATTCTGCAGCTTTATGGATGAACAATCTCTATCCAGGATGACTGTCCTTCTGCACATTTCCTTCTATAATGTTTTAAAGGCTATTTTTTCCCTGCTACTTTAAGGTGATCCTGATTTTGTTCATATTTGATCAGAAATATGACTGACTGTTCTACATTTTCTTAGATCCAAATGGAGAGTCCAGTAAGTGAGTGATGTTTCTAATGCTGCAAAGAATTTGATTGTCAGTTCCTAAATTGTGGTTCATCCATTTCTGAAAGATTCAATGGTCCGAAGGGGAAGGAGGCAACTGGAGATATTTGCCACCTAATCTGACCTATTTTTGTCTTTTGTCACCAATAGTTTGGTTCCTGGTTTTTTGGGGAGGGTTTTTTGCAGATGGTTTATGTAAGATAGCATTAATGGTAGATGTCAGTGTTTCTGTGTGGTTTTACTGTATCCATTAATCTTTAAGTCCTTGCTGTTGTACATTTGTTCAGCTTGAAATGTATATCTTATCATCAGTCTTGTCATTTTTTACTGCCCTATTCTGCTACTTTTCATTCTACTGCAGGTTTTATTGGAGGTTTGCAACTTATGCCGGGAGGTATGGTATTTTGCACTGTTTTTCTTTTTATCCAGACTGTCATTGGGCTGATTGTTAATTCTACATGGAGCAAACCTCTTACACCTTTTCGTTGCTTCTGTTGCTGTTGATTTCCTCATTATAAAATGTGAAAAGAATCATTCTACAAATGTTAATTTGTAGATAGCTTTGGACAGCCAAGGTACAATATAGGTAATTGAATTCTGAAGTTAAAGGTTAATTTCAGATTAAACAGGATCACAGTTATACCTTTCATGGAAGAAAGACATTTTTAGTTCATTTGATTTGCCATTTCTGATTTAAAAGTACCAGTTCAATTGAATATATAGTATAGTATCCAAAAGAAAAATATTCGTAAGTCACCATTAACAAAGAAGGTTTTTCATTGCAAACAGTAATGACCTAAATTTTGTGCATTTAAAATAAATAAAAGGCTTTATAGTTTCTCACTCCACCATCACTGATGAAACTATCCCTGGAGGAAAGAAGAGAACCACTATAATATTGTTTTCCCATTTCCAACCTCTAGAACTAACCCAGAACGATCCCATAATTAATAGTATTGAAGGCAGCTAAAATATCAGGTAGCACCAGGAGGGATATATTTCCCACATCCTCATTTTCATTATTGGTCATTCACAAGAGGAATCCATTTGGTCTTAGTGCCACACCCTGTTCTTATCAACTAGATTGCAAGCAAGAAGAGGCTGTTCAAATGAAATACTACCCAAGACTGTAGAGCTGTCACTTTCCAGCAGGAGACCAAAGTCTCAGCGTAATTGCCTAATAAAGTTTGGTGATATTCTACAAAGGCTCCTCAGAAAAAAAGTGGATCTATTAGATGCTTGGGCCAGACTGAGTAAGTCCTTCTACCCATGGAGGGCACCCATTAGCTCCACTACAATAAGGGAATGGTCTCACCATGTTACATGAAATGTTAATATCTCCTACCCAAAGAAAATGTTCCACCTACTATGAACACAAAACCCCTGTGTAATGTGTAGCGGACCTCATGAGTCAGGATTTTTTTTAATATAGAGAAGATGGGTTGACATAACCCCAAACCATAGGCCTGGAATCTCCCAACATCAACACAGAAATGAGATCAAGGACCCTGGGGAGGTATGCTGCTGTGCATCCGAGAGAAGTCTACAAAAACTTTTGCCTTGAGTCCAATTTCAGAAACAAAGCATCGATTCAATTATCTGTTGCTAGAAGAGTGCTCTGCATCACAGTTGTCTCTCTTTCTCCTTTGCTTTGGGCTTGTGCCGGTGAAAAGCCTAAAATCTAATTGAGCAAAATTCTAAGTGTAGTAAAACACCACTTTTTCATCCACTCCACTTTTGGGCATCAAACCAACCTGCTTTTTCCATCCACAATCACGTCATGGATAAAGACATTTATTATAGACAGAACTGGCAGCCAAGAATCATTCCCTGAAAACGGGAATTTCTCTTTCACGTTTAGGCACAGGGCTAGAAGTGGGAATTGGTTTCAATTAATCAATACCCTTCCCTAAAAGCAGCCTTCCATCTGCCTTCACTGCATCTTCGTCTGCTATTACTACTCGTTTTATCCTTTCTCCTGCCCCACCCTCAGATTCCCTGGTCCTGCTTATAATTCCATCCAAGTCCTTCCCTTCCTCTCCCTAAACTACTAACAGTGTCATGTCCCTGGTGGAGACTGAACTTTGAGCAGTCAGAGGAGGACCCAGGCTCATCACCTATCCATCCTAGGGCACGCAGGGAGGAGAGGATCAGGGTAAAATGTGGTCTACTCGGGAGGAGAGGGCCATGATCCTCTTCATGGGGTGCAGATGTGAGATCTGCATAAGAGTTTGGACCTGTGCACTAACAGACGCTGGAGACAATTTAGTGTTTTATTCCTAAAGAAGGTTTATCTTGGTTGGCGTTCTTCCAATGGACTGTACCTAGTTATCTTCCTGAAGTTGGCAATTATCTATCCTGGTCTGTTCATGGAACTTTATTCAGTGCGGTTTGTTTTTGGTTTTTGCTTCGTTATCGACTCTTTAAATTTGAACTGTGTTTCTTTCCTTTGAAATGTTGTTTTGAAAATAGTTTACTCCTCCACTGTGAACAATTAAACAGTGAAGCCATTAGAGGATTTTTAGTTACGTTTTGGGTTTTGTTATATTTCTGATATACTCTGGGTCATCACAAACAGCCACCATCTTCACAACGGCCTTTGCCTCTAAAAAAAATATATATTGCCATTTAACCAGGCTGGATCTTCTTCTCCACCAGGATCGGTTCCTACTTGGGTGCTGGAAGCGACCATTTAAGGATGACTCGTTTATGGGGGTGTGGCGTAATATCATAAGCGTGAGATCTTTGCATAGCATAACCACTAGGTGTGAGAGATTTGGTATCTTCTTCCCAGTTATGAAAACCTAAGTGTTACCAGAAAGGGCTTGCTTTTCTTTGTCAATTTCTCATGCTCTTCAGAGTAGGGTTGGAAAAAATCCTATCCTATCCATCACTCGAAGAACTGCAATGCCATCATTGCAAAGGACAGGAGGGGTAATTTTTTTGCTCTTAAGCGGGGATTTTGTGATGTACTGTCGAAGTCAAACAATGAGCGTCTCAAACCTTAATACACCCATGTTACTCTTTGGAGAATAAGTAGAGGGTTTCAACCAGGGTGGTTTTTCATGTTTATTTATTTGTTAATCACTAACATAATCTGAGCATCTTTGGAAGATGCAAAGCATCCAAGTTGCCACATGTGGGGGAAAAAAGTTGCCACGTGTGTGGGGGGGAAAAGCCTTAATTCCATTTAACACTTCCACAGACTGAACGTGCTAACAGAGTATGCACTAGTTGTATCTTTTGCTCAACCGATCATTTTCTTACACACCCACAATTAAACAAGTGAAGTGAATTTAGATTATCATTCTGGCCAATCATGTATTAAATGCAGATTAAATGAAAGGTTATCAGGTGTCATGGATAAGGAGGGCATAATGAACTGTTGATTTATTTTATTTTTATTTTCCGTCCTCAAGTAAAAGTAGCGAAGCAGAAAACATTGCTGTGATTTTGGCAAAGCATGCAAGGCAATTTGAAACTGCATGAACAGAATATAAATGTATGAGATCATTTGTTTCATTTAACATCCCATCAGGAAAAGATAATACACAAAGTGAGAAAATCTACAGCAATTTATTTAAAGGGTATTTCTATGTAAACTTCCTTTTGACTCATGGCTAACTTGTATCTGACTGTTTCTCAATATTGCCAGTGAAAAAAGTTGAAGACAGCAGTCACAACATGCAGTCTTATAAAACAGCAAATTAAACAACCAGCCATCCAACCTTATCCTATTTTACTGCTCCCATCTGAATTGGTTACTTCTGAGCAAGTTTAAATGCAAGTTTCCTGGCCAATTTTAGAGCTTTATGTTAGAATCTCTGTGCACTAATCTCTGAGATGTGGATTGAATCTTGTAACAACATGACGAACCCAGTGTGTGATTCATGATGTATAATAAGACTTGTGGCAATATTTCTTAACTTTGACCCTTTTTATTTTTCCCAGGGAATTGACTGGAAACTTCTGAGTTGTTAAAGAAAAGGCTTACCATCAATGGTAAAACTGCTTTAAGCATATAGTTTGGTATAATGGTTAAGGCACCAGTCTAGAAACCAAGAGACTGTGAATTCTAGTTCTACCTTAGACATGAAAACTGACAACCCACCTCACAGGTTTGCTGTTGTGGGGAAAATAGGAGGAGGAAGGAATATTAGGTATGTTTGCCATCTTGTTTTACTGATAAAGTAATAGAGGTGGAGGAAAAATATCTAATAAATGTATTTTTATGTATCTTATTTATTTGTAACTCCCTTTATTATTTTTACAAGTAACTCACGACTCCTGAATCAATACATATTTACTAAGAAAGATGTGTGGACACATTTCCCGAAACAATCTTTTTTATATAATGTATATAGAACTTATCTCCAAGAAATAGACACCAACAAAATGAAAAGTTCAAACACTATAAAAAAACTCTACCTCTTCTGTTATAGAAGTCTCTCACCCCAGCTGTGCCAATCACATACAAAAACAAACTCACTTTCACTGAATTCAATAGAAGTATATTGCCTATACCTACCGAGATATCTCTTCTTGATCTCGGATTTCTGGTGCTAACCTCTTTTGTGTGACTAAGTTAATTACAGAAAATTTTAATTAAAGGAATGGTTTTCACTGACTTTTGACCACATAATCACAAAAGAACTTTTGCTGGAACAGACTTGTTATGCCAATTAATACCATCTATTCAAACATCTACATTGTCAGCCATGCAAGCTAATTTAGCAATGTATTATGAAATTCACACACACTGTTGATTTTAGCTTTATTATTATGGCATCTCAAGGTAATGCACCACTACTAAGTAAATAGAATTAAGTTTTAGGGATTCATGACACAATTCCCATTCTTTACCCCATCAGTACAGCTATTACAGGCAGAGTAAACAGAATTTATTTTGGATGTTTTATGATTTTGTTTTATTTAGATTGTTATTAAGGGTTTTAAGGAGTGCAATCAATTTTCACAATAAGAATGCCATGGGACAAAATTTTAAGATTCCAAGAAAAAAAAAATAGTTGGGTCCAATATAAGTTGAACATCCACACAGTAAGATAACAAGCACAACCAAATCGAGAGTGATACAATTCGAAATCTCCAGTTAAAGGTAAGACATTTTTGAAAAGGAGGGCTTCTTGCAGAGACCTTGGAGAGCTCTTGTCAGTTAAGGCAGAAAACTGCAGAGCTGGTCTCCTTAATAATAAGGCAGTTTCAGCTCTCTATATACTGTATATATTTTCCCCTTTTGCATTTACTTATCTAAACACTATGCGTTTGAAATCAAATGTTCCTGTAAATTATACATAAGGAAATGAACATTTTTATCTGAGGTTTCTAAAGACAGAAATATGCAGAATAATGTTGTAGTTAGCATATGGGTGGACAATCTGTTAGCCATGCAGGCTTTATTAATGAGCCACGATGGCACAGTGATTAGAATGTAGTACTGCAGGCTAATTCTGCTAACTGCCAGCAGTTCAGCAGTTCGAGCCTGACTGGCTCAAGGTTGACTCAGCCTTCCGTCCTTCCAAGGTTGGTAAAATGAGGACCCAGATTGTTGGGGACAATATGCTGACATTTGTAAACGGCTTAGAAAGGGTTGTAAACACTATGAAAGAGTATATGTCTAAGTGCTATTGCTATTAAGATTAGTCACATGTTTAAGACAAACTTGTAAGCACACAATCAGACAGACACAGATTCACATACACAACATGCTAAACCCTTTTAAATGTATTATCTTTATCTTGACATGCAATACAATCTATTGAACCAAATTTCTTTGTGAACCCGGTCCAAGAATATCTGTAATCAATTACACAGTGTTTATACTGTGTCTTAGGGAGAAGTTTAACTCATTAGTGAAGTCTTTTAATGAATTAATTCACCCACATGCACACACACACACATATATACAGAGATGCCTTCAACAGAATAGCATACTTTATACAAGTTGCTAAAATAGCCAGTATCAGATGTTTATTTCTTCTAGGTGCAAATTCCAAATGACATAATTTTTTTTGTTTGTTATTCAGAATTACTGGCTGAGAGGCAAAGCACTATTCAAAAAAAAAGAAAAGAAATTTGCTCTTCTCGACTGAAACTATCAACGTAAGAACCTTCACTCGCCCATCCACTCAATTAGGACACTCAAAATTGTGCCACAATTATTTTATATTAAGAGCAAATCTTTATAGCAATAAAACTGGATCAGTTTCCATGTGAATTAGAAACCTGATAAATACAGGCCATTGGCTCAGATGGAAATCATCCATGTGCATGCAGGTACATGAATAGATAGAATAGACCAGTGGTTCCCAAACTTTTTCAGTCCACCAACCCCTTGGTGCTACAAACTCATCCTCTGTGCCCCCCACCCAGGGTTGGGATTGAAATTTCTATGGGTGTGGCCTAATTTGAGGGTGTGGCTTGGTCACGTGACTGGGTAGGTGTGGTTTGTTGGTCATGTGACTGGGTGGGCATGGCTTGTTGGCCACATGACTGGCTGGCATGGCTTGCTGGCTGGGCATGGCTTGCTGGTCACGTGACTGAGTGGGTATGGTTTGGTGTTCATGTGACTGGGTGGGCATGGCCAGGTGACTGGCAAACAAGTGATTCTCACTTAATGGCCAGTTGTTTAGCAAATGTTCTAATTTATAACTGGCCTCTCCAGAGATACTTGACCTGTTTTTGGAGTTTTGACAGCCATGCACACACATACACACACACACACACTCCCTTCTAACCCTGCTGGAGCAGGTCATTGGACTAGAATCGGCAAAGCATCTCTGATTAGATTCTAGTAGTGAATAAAATCTAATCAGAGATGCTTTGCCGATTCTTGATTTGTTTTATTTGTATCTCTTTATTTTAAGTTGCTGAATTGCATTGACATGTGTTTCCCTTCTTATGCACAACCCAGAAGCTTTTGTGATTCTTTGCAGCAAAAATTACTGACCTCTGTCTTTGCTCTACTTTTCAAGCATGCCGACACTGCCGCGTTCTAGGTGCCGGCCCAGCAGGTCCACCCCATTGAGCCCACTGCACTGGAGGGACCTGCCCAAGCAAGTCAAGTCAATGGGGTGAGCCTGAGAGAGGGAAAGAGAGAGAGAAAAGAGAGAGAGAGAGAGAGAAAGAGAGAAGGAAGAAAAGAAAGAGAAAAGGAAAAGAAAGAAAAAGGGACAAAGGAAGAGGGGGATGGAAGGAAGGGACAGAAAGAAAAAGAAATAAAGAAGGAGGGAGGGAGGGAGGAGAAAGATAATGATATATCTATTCTAGTCCAATCACCTGCTCCAGCAGGGTTAGAAGGGAGTGTGTGTGTGTGTGTGTGTGTGTGTGTGCGCGCGCGTGTGCACGTGTGTGTTCTCCTTGTACATTTTGGTTTTGCCTTCTTCAGAATTGGCACTGTAATACATTGGGCAAAAGTAATTTTTTAGGGTGGCGATCTGGCCCAATGGATCCTGTTGAAAGCCTCAACAAAATCTGAGAGTTTCCTGATAGTCTTGACCATGTTTTGTCCACAAAACCTTCAATAGAAGCCAAAGATGTTTCAATGTGGAAAAGGGCCTCAGTCTAAACTAGGCCTCATTTCAATCTGATGCATCAGGTTTCTCTCTCTCTCTCCCCCCCCCGCTCTGTCTCCCCCTCCCTCCCTCCCAGACTGGCTTTGCTCTATTTTCCCAATGTGCCTGCAGAGCTGGTGCTTTGAACATGGATGGGAGAGAGAGACAGGTAGGTAGGTAGGTAGGTAGATAGATAGATAGATAGATAGATAGATAGGTAGGTAGGTAGGTAGGTAGGTAGGTAGGTAGGTAGGTAGGTAGGCAGGCAACCTTTTGGATGAATGTATGGATAGGTAGGTAGGTAGATTGATAGATAAGCAAGTAGGTAGGTAGATAGATAAGAGTGGTAGGTAGGTAGGTAGGTAGGTAGGTAGGTAGGTATACAGAAAGACAGGCAGGCAGGCGGGTAGATAGGTAGGCAGGAAGGCAGGCAGACAGACAGGAGACCTTTTAGATGTATGTATGTATGTATGTAAATATGGATGGGTGGATGGGTGAATAGATGGATGGACAGACAGACAGAAAGAATGCAATAGCGGCGGCACTTTGTGAAAGTAGAGCAAAGCCAGAGTGGGAATTGAAGTCCATACAAGTTGCCAAGGTTGAGAAACACGGGCTGAATATATCAACCCAGCCACTCTGGTTTAGAGTTTAGCATGCTCTTTGATTCTGGCTTAGTCAATGAACAAACCATGGCTAAGATCTTCCTGCTCCTTAATGCAGCTGCCCCTCTGCCCCTTCTCCAGCTCCCTGCCCGAGTTCTTTCTTTGGCATCCAATTTTGCAATGCCAACCTCCCCCGGGCAGCTATGTGGCTGACTTCACGCTCTTTGCTTCAACCCAAGGTCCACTTCCATCGGGCCAAGCAAGGGGAGGTACTCTGCACACGCTCAGAGACTCCCAACTTCAGGGAAGCGCTCTGCTCATCTTTACGCTCTGCCCGGGAGGAGGAAGGCGTGCGGAAGCAGCCCAGACTGGCAGAGGGGAGGCAGAGGGAACGATCGCTTGGAAAGCAAGCAAGCAAGCACAGGGCTTGGTTGGAAGAACCGGGCCTCAGAGGGAGGGTAGGTTCTAGGTCCGAGACAGCCACGGAGAGCCGAACTGAACCGAGCTGCATCCTGCGTGCAAGCCCAGGTGGCTGGAGAGGCGGAGGCTGGGCAGGCGCTGCACACTCCCTTGTTCTCCTCCGGGGAAGGGGACCTTAACGCTGGACCACCTACCCCTTCCACTGCACGCCTTGGGAGGGTTTTGCTTTCAGGCCTTCTGGCACGCCTCTGCTGCTTCCACCGGAGAGGGCAGCCTGCAAACTAAGGCGCCCCCTTTCCGCCACCTCCACCTCCCTCCCTCCCTAGGCTTGTCAAGGCTCACCGTGCACAGGTTCTGCATTTGGGGCACCGGCTACGGAGCGATGAAACAGTCAATGGGCTGTGTAGCCGGCAGTCAGTGAGCCTATGGGGCCAGCACCTCGAACGCCCCCCTGCTGCCTCTTCGTGCCTCCCTGCCAGCGCCCTTGCCCCTAAGGCATCCCACTGCCCCCCCCAGGGGTTGGTACTGCCCTCTTTGGGAACCACTGGAATAGAATAACAGAGCTGGAAAGGAATGTTGGAGATCTTCTAATCCAACTCCTGCTCAGGCAGGAAACCCTACACCACTTTAGACAAATTTGGGGGCAATCCCTAAACATCCGGAGCCCCCCTTGAACACCAGCCACATTAACAAAATCTCCATCAGTCAATTACAAAAGGCAGCTTTACCTGGAACAGCTTACATCCTGCGATGATACCTTTAACAGCATCAAACAACATCTTACTATTCCAGGTCCTTCGGAAGGACTCGCTAAGTGGATTAAAAAAAAAAAAAAAGCCAAATCCAGTCTAAATATCCAGCTGACTGTATGCCCTCCTATAATAATAATTTATTCTGATATTTTAACCATAATTCAGTCAATATTTTCTAATCTCAATTTTATTTCACTGTTTGGGTACCCAGCTTAACACAACAATGGCAAGTAGGTCTTAAGTTTTCAGCCAATGAGAAAGGAATGGCTTTATTATATATATATATATCTTTCAGTATGTATATGTTAATGCTTAACAAATATTTAAATAATTGTATAACTTTTGTGACATAAATATGAAGAAAAAAACCCATAGACTCAAATAGTACAATTTCTTAAAGCATGCATTTTATAAGATGAACTATGGTCCTTGTCAATTTTAGTTTATATGATTTTGACACCTCTGCATTAAGTTGCCAGATGATTCAGTTATATGTCAGTTATAGGAGAGCAGTTATATTTCTGCAGTATTAATATACTGTAACAATATATTGATAAATTGTTTTCAAAAATCAGTTTCCAGCAATGGAATTTAGTTCAAACTGACTTAAATCACAGAAATATGGGGTATGAAACAAATTAACATTATTGTTGAAAGCTATTTGAGTTTAATGGGAAAAAATAAAACACGTGAGCTTTACTTTCTCCTATTAACCTTAAAGGAACTTCAAAGTAGTTAATTTCAACTGGATCATATTATAGAATCCACATATATCTTACTTTGAAGTATTTTCTTAACGCAAATATAATTAATTTACACTTCTCAGTTGTTGTGTAGTATAGTCATTGAACACAAGTACCCTGTTTCTCCAACAATATGGCCTTCCTCAATAGGAAGTCCCAGCATGTTTTATAGGCATGAAATGAAATTAACCCCCCCCCCCAAAAAAATTAAGGCCTATATTAAAACATGCAAAATGGGGGGGAATGGTGGTGGTGGGGGGCTTGCAATTAGGAAGTACTTTTGTTGCACACCCAGATATGGTGCTGCCCGATACGAAGTGCCCCACCAACGCCGAGGTCAACATCCAAGCCACTGCCACCCGCCCGAAGATGCAAGTGGGGGAATTAAGTCACTCCCGAAAAGACGGCCTAGCCATTTTTTCGGGGCTCAAAAAAAATTAAGACCCAGCCTTATTATATGAGAAACACGGTACTTATCTTCAATTCTCAAACCAGAAAACCACTCAATAGTTCACAATCAGAAACAGAATGCTGAAGAATTTATACATTACTACATTTTTCTTTCCTGTAACTTATAACTGGTCAAAACAGCGCACCACAGGAGAAAACCTTCTGAGTCAAAGTAGATCAAATGGGCTAGTTTACAGAATGCATTCAGAATGGACCTATGACTCCTACAGAATGGAAACTTTGCAAATTTTATAAAACATTTTATGGCATAAAAACTATCATAACACAGTTTATGACATAAACAAAATGTCATAAAACTCTTCCTGTCTTGATGTTTGACTGCACTATACAATTCAACACGGGCTATTTTCAAGGGAGATACATCTCTGGATGTATTCCAACTTTTATATTGAAGGCAGTTAGAAGGCATTAGTAGATCTGTTATGGTTGAAGGGTTTGAGGAATCTGGTAAAAAAAAAAAACCTCTGAAAGGATGACACAAATAATCTCAATATTATTTAGTACTCCACTACTTCAAAATTTTCAGAAGCAGAATTTTTTTAAATATGCTGTATATTTTAATACACAGGTTTTCCAAAGTCTGTTGTAATAAATTAGGGAGTCTATGTAACTAGAGTGATAAAGACAGGTCACCTAGAGTAATATAATAACTAATTTCTAGGACTTATAAAATATATATTTTATAAGGCAACAAATCACAAACAGCTGAGGTGGCTCAGAAGGTAAACTGATATTTAATCCCTAAATGGCATTCACATTGTCTTCAGAGAATAATGGCCTAAATGTAAATATTACAAAAAGTTTCATTTGCCAAATAGTTTCAGACATAGGATCCTCAAATGTTGACTGAGATAAATGAAGACCCAAGCATCTTATATTTTTCTCTTTTTCAGAAAGAGATGTCATGTTTGTCTTTGATGGCTAAGAGTTACTTTCTAGGTAATTATGCATTTTGGTACTGAATGATTATTTCCCTAATCCTTCTCCATATATAATCTGCTTATACTGGGACAGAGAATGTTGATGTTTTTGACACACACACACGCACACGCACACACATAAAATAATCCAATCCAGGAGATTTTTGTTGTCTCTTGTGCAATCAGAGAAGTGCTGTGCATATTCAGAATATATTGGCCAACTCCCAGTGTATGTTCAAGATGCTAGATTATTTATTTATTGAATTTATACCAATGCCCTTCTCACCTCCATGTGACTCTGCACAGCATACATAGTTAAAACAGAACAATGCTGGATGGGGCCAATGAGGAGGGAGCATTATAGTGAAATGGTAGTTTCCAAGGCAGGGAGGGAAGGGTGAGACAAGAATCACTACTGTCCGATGCTGGATAGAGACAGAGGAAGAGATGTAGGATAGCTACTTCCTTGAATCTCCCAAGGTATAGCAGTTGGGTGGGAGTATAAAGGGTTCATCTGGCAAAATTCTGTCTATTTGGAGTAAGGAAGTAAAGAACTGAATTTTGGTCTCAATTACAATTATGTTACATAATAACTCTTATTATCAATCCAAACTTATATATCCTCATATCATTATTAAAAGAAAATCATTTGACTATACTTTTATTCATTCATACCTTATGAGATAACTATAATTTAAGTAATTTATTCTATAACAAATCATATAATCATACCAGTTCTATCCTAATAAAAAAAAACACTTTATAAATGTAATGTCAAGTAGCAAAAAAAAGAAAAAAGAAACAATCAATAATATTCCTTATTGCCTAACATTCTAAATATTCTATTCTGTAATTGAGACTACGAAATTGAATGCACAAATCTGATGAACCAACTGACACACTGTTTGTATATAAGTATGGAAGAGAACTGATGCTTTTATGTTTTGTCTGCTTTGTTTGTATGTTAAAAAACCAATAAAATTGTTTTTTTTTTAAAAAAAGAACTGAATTTTGGCTGGATTGTTCTATGCCGTTCTTGGGCTGGGCCTTACACAATCACAACCTTTGTCACAATCAATATTTGGCAGACTTTGTACTTGTAGTATAACTGTCACACTGAGATAACCCATTTAATAATTCTGGGAGGTTAATTTCCCAGAATTGTCATATAGCTAGCTAGGCACTGCACACAATGGAAATGCGAATGATCAGATGATCATATTATAAACAAAGACATCCGGAAAGACTTCAAAGTTGCCTCAATTCCAGACAAAATGAGAGAACTAAGGCCAAGATGGTTTAGCTGATGTGGAATCCATCACGTGATGGGCACTTGCTCTCAGACAGATGGCTGGTGACTCCAAGAGCAACTAAAAAATGGTGGATGGACTGCCTACCGCAGCATGAATACATGCGAGCCGTAGACTTTGGCCCCACCAACACTGCAGACAAAATGCAAAAAACAAGAAGAATTCCACAAGTTCTGGAAGGTGTGTGTTCGGGAAGAGTATACTTTAGGATGTTATTTGCTTGGCTTCCTAGAGCCAATCAAGTTATTTTCTACCCTTACTTTCAAATAGACTAATGAAGAACAATGAAGATTTTCCCATTTCAGTGACTTAAACCAAAGAGAAAGTGAGTGCAAAGTAAGTGCATTGAAAAAAAAACCAGTGATATTCCAGAAACCCATATATGCAGAACAAGAAGAGGCCCTCAATGGCCTTACTATTGTTACGTGCAACAAATTTCTGTTCATTATGCTACCAAATGGCCCTTCTCTATGGAGAAATGGTTTCTCAGGCACCTCAGACATGGCTCTGACATTTGATAATCACTCTAAGCTGTAATTGGGATCAGACTCTAAACTTTTAATGAGATTCTCATCTAATTCCAACAACTCAGAAATGTGTCACATTCATATATTCAACTAGTTGAAGGGGTATGCCCATTGGGTTTTGCTCATCACAGTGAAGTCTCAAGATAAATAATAAAAATCTTTTAAACTTTTTAAAAATTTGATTAGATTGAAGGTCTAAATGAGAAAGTAAAAATGGCACGCAGAATAATAAACAATCTGGGAGAACTGAGTGTTTGACTTTCTGTCTTGACTGTTTTCTCTTTAAAAAGAGATTGGGCTTCTATACATTAAAAAAGAGGCATAGCATCTTCTTGTAATTTACCAGATTAGAACTTCTTTCAAATAATTAATTTGGACCTATCTTCCTTTCACAATATCATTGGTAAAGATAAAGGTTTCCCCGTTCAGTCGTATCTGACTCTTAAGGGTTGATGATAATCTCCGTTTCTTAACCGAAGAAGCCAATGTTGTCCTAAAGACATTTCTGTGGTCATGTGGTCAGCATGACTTATAGGCTGAGATGCACTGAATGATGTTACCTTTCCACCAAAGTTGTATCTATTTATCTATTCACGTTTGCATGCTTGTGAACTGCGAGGTGGACAAGAGCTGAGGCAAGTGACAGGAGCTAATCCCCATCATGTGGTATTTGGGTTTCGAACTGCTGATCTTCTGGTCAACAAGCCCACAGCTTAACCCACTAGGCCACCCTGCCTCCACAACATCAGTAAATATTCTCAAAACGGATTGAGATATTTATAAACAGTCACATGGTTCTACCTGTATCAACATCAATCTTGTGTCAGGAATAACATTCTTACTGACAATATCAGGTTGCCCCATCTCTAGGACAGTCCAACTATCATTTTGGAAAGCAAGGACCAATGACATCACTCTGGACTCATCATCTGACTGTGAATTTGACCTCCCAGTACATTTTTCTTCTCCACTTTCAAAGTAGTGCTTTCCTTTTTTTGTTTGCTATCTGCCTGGTCTTTCGTATCTTCCTTTCTTTTAGGCCAAGCCCTACATATTGATTGGCTGCTTTGCAGAGGGAGGATTATTCCTCTCCCGCCCCACACGCAAACACTGCATATGTCTCTACAGGAATGAGAGTAATTGGCAGTTCCTTTTCTGGAATGGACAGTTGAGAGGAAACAGCAGCAGGGAACTATCAAATGGGAGGATGAGTTAGCAAGCGATGTCTACTAAATACCATGCAAACTGATGCCAAAACATCTCAGTCCAGACAGCTTTTTCTTAAAAACTGTTTAGAGACAAGGCTGCATGAAACCAGGATAGAAACAACTTAAGAATTCAGTGCAAATATATCTAGCATCTGAGAGCTCCCTGCTTGGCCTTGCTGATATCCCCACATTTGGAATGGTAAGTGTCCCATCCTCATCTCTCCTCTCTGTTTGAAGGAAGATTGTATATTTGTGGAGTACCGGCCATTGAAGACACGGACACAGTCTTGCTACTGCAAAATATGCTCTGCAGAAAAGGCTTTTTATTCAGTTTCTTATTTAATAACCAAATAATACTGGCACCCCTGAGAGAAACTGTCTTACATTTTGCAAGGAATGAACCTGCATATTGCTAGTAAGACCGTTCTCTTTATTTCAAAGAGAAGGAGACATTTTGAAGGAGACAGAATCTTTAGATCAGATTGGGATTAACTTTGTATTATTTTTATACTTTTGATATAGCCAAAGGGCTGATTCAATAACATTTTGTTCTATTCTCTCTACTCATGAATTTCTAATGCAGGATTGGTCTCTTTATTAATCTTGGTTTCCATCAACAAACCAGCATAATTATTTATACGAAATTCCAATTTAACTTTCAAGAAATGATGGATCACTGAGGATCTTCTATGGTACTTAGTAATTATATTACATGATCACAGAAACACTCAAGAGGCAGCAGGATGTAAGGCTAAATTGAATGGGGTATGCCTGTCAGCAGCACAGCTGCACTGGTGGCTTTTAGGCATTATGGAGTTGTTTCTCTCTCTTTCTTCTTCTCTGGATCTCAAATGAATGGCTGAGATCAGTGGTTCTTAACCTGGGCGATATCGCACCCCCCAGGGGGCGATTTCAGTTTTATGGGGGGCGATGGAATGAAAAGGGGCAACGCGGGGGCGAAGGAACGGAAGGGGGGTGATATGAGGACGATGGAGTGAGAAGTTTTGGGGACACTTTTGAGATTTTTTTCGTACAGTGAACCGCTGTATATCTGTCGTACAAAAACATCACATCACTCGCTATTAGTGGATTGAACTGTGTTTTAAAACGTTCCTCCAGCTAGCTTCAGTACAGAACGCCGTACATATGTGAATACGCATCGCTCATCTTCATGACTGGAAATAAATTATTTGCATCGATATGTCCTGATGACAATTTTAAAGAAAACAAAAAACGTGTTGACATAAATTGAAGAATTGCTTCCCTGTGTTGTGACGGAGAGATTATGTTGGGGGAGGGGAACGATGATAACTTCCTCAATGGCTCAAGGGGGCGATTCTTTCAAAAAGGTTAAGAACCACTGGCCTAGATGACCAGTGAATGCTTTTAGATAGCGTATAATATGGTAAAATGCACTGTCCAATCCATAATTGCATGGGAGCTCCAGGGATTACAATAATCATAGTGCAAATGTGAGGAAACGTGACAATCCTAGACCAGGGCCAAGTCCAAAAAGGCCAGGGAATTTCTAGAAGCCTGGCACTCTGACGAATCAGCCATCAATAGACCCATAGACATTAACAACATTTATAGACTATGCAAAAGAGACAAATCGACCAGCCCAAAAGAGAAAAAGACTCCAGCACCTCTGCACCACGTAATCAGCACTCCAGATCAGTATAGATTAACTCTAAGATCACACCAACAATCAACTGAGCAATACCCCAATCAAGAAACTGCCAAAGAGCCATCAGTAAACAGCTCAACTAAAGAATCTCTAAGATCACCCCCAACTACACAGACAGGCAAGTCACCAGAATATAAACTGACAGCAAACAGCACTCCTTACTACCACAGTACTGATGATGTTACCTAATTACGGTAATGAAACATCTGCAAGAAAACAAGCAAGCTTAGAGAGCAACAAGGACCTCTAATAATCATAGTTTAAAAATAATAGCACAATAAAGAGACATAAAGCATCATTTTCTTATGGGGTCATCGATTTTTGTGAGACATTCAACCATCTTTTTCAGAGAATTGAAATAAAATAATGGGAAACTCAAAGGAAGAACATGGATTAAGAAAAGTATACTTTAAAAAAAGGAAAGATTTGGACTAACCCACTTTCTCTTTGATCACTTCAGGATTATGTGTTCCACTTTAAGTGCAACCTTTTTCTCAGAAAGGCTTGTGGTATCCATTCCACAATGTAGGGAAGGACCATTTAATTAAGCAATAGGAAACCTGCCAAACAGGTGTCCATATTAATGTAATAAAATAACCAGAAATGTATTTTGAAACCCTGCCTTTGTGTATCTTTTCCTGCTAGTATACCTGTATGTCTTATTTTTTTATTCTTCTGCTTCTGAAAGGCTTGATTAATCTGTCCAATCAGTTCTATAATATTCTGCTAGTATATGGCCTAATGTCCAAGCATACAATTCAAAATAATTTAATAAACCAACCATTCTGTTAGATGGGACAATCTGCTAAAATTATGCAAAGCTTCACTTCTATGAAGGTTTGTGCAAAACACTCCTTTAAAGCTGCTGTATCTGTCAGTGAACTGAACTTGCTACACTTTTCCTTATTACTCGGATGCCTCATTCAGCACCTCTAGTAACTAGAAGAGGCTTCTGTATAGGTGCAGTATTTTTTATTTATTTTTGTCAATTGCTTACAAGATAATAGGTATGAATAAAACACAGTTATGAATACATGGATACATATAAGAAAAATAAAAGAAACAATAGGACAGGGACAGTAGGCACACTAGTGCACTTATACACGCCCCCTACAGAACTCTTAGGAAAGGGGTGAGGTCAATAGTAGAAAGTCTAAGGTTAAAGTTTTGGGGTTTGGGGAAGAAACCACAGAGTCAGGTAGAGTATTCCAGGCATTGACCACTCTGTTGCTGAAGTTGTATTTCCTGCAATCAAGTTTGGTGCGATTAACCTTGAGTTTGTATCTATTGTTTACTCTTGTGTTGTTATGGTTGAAGCTGAAGTATTCATTGATGGGTAGGACATTGCAATGTATGCTTTTATATACTATACTTAGATTGGACCAGAGTTGGCGTAGTTCTAGATTTTCTAGGTCTAGAATTTCAAGTCTGGTGCCATAAGGTATTCTGCAATGAGTAGAGGAGTGGAGAACTCTTCTTGTGAAATATTTCTGGACTTTCTCAACTGTGTTAATATCAGATACGTAATGTGGGTTCCAGACTGATGAGCTGTATTCAAGTATTGGTCTAGCAAATGTTTTGTATGCTCTAGTTAGTAGTGTGATATTACCAGAGAAAAAGCTACGGAGGATTAGGTTAACAACTCTTAATGCCTTTTTGGGTATGCAGTTACAGTGGGCTCTGGCACTTAGATCATAAGAGATGAGGACTCCAAGATCCTTGACAGAGTTTGGATCACCAACAAGGTCTTGAATATTCAGCCTGCATTTTATTTTATGAATTTTTTTTGCCAATATATAGGACATATTGTATATACCTGCCATTTCACTCAAGGAAATACTCAATTCTTCCAGCTACTTGAACTGGAAGCTGATGATGGTTCATGACAGCAGGAAGCAACTTGAGAATTGTGTGCCTTCCATTGTGCAGAGCACAGCTGCTTCATAAAAGTCTGCACGTTATTGACTACTGAAACTTTGCTTTCAGTCACAGAACTCTGAACTTTACTGAGATGTTTCATACAAGTATAGCACTTAATCTCACATGGTTGGAGAGAAAAGGAATAATGAAAACCACTGGGTTCTGAATTTTTGCTCTTGACCTTCCCCATAGCATTTCAGCTACCTAAGGAATGGAGTTCAGCCTTGATGGGCTAAGAGAATGTGGTTTTGAGAAAGTCGGTTGTGCTGATATTTATGGAAGAGAATAGAGGGCATTAAAAAAATCATGCAACCTGTGTTATTTGCTAGTCTCAGATACATCTCTACCACGGACAAAAAAATACCCACAAAATTAAGCACTGCAAGTGACTCAACCAATCTTTTTGAAGCTTGTGTCTTCAATTTAGTGTTTTCCTTATATTTTTGCATATTAAATTCACTGATGGTAATCCTACACGCTGTTAAATCAGGCTGAGGAAAAAAACTAAAAGATGCCATGCTGCAACACCTACACATGCCAGCATGTATAGAAAGGTGTGTGTATAATTTAAAAGTCACTGAGTGTGTTTCTGAAAAAGGGAAAAGGAAAAGGGAAGGGAAGAATTAAACTTTCTGCCAAAGGACAGGCAAGGCAACTATTCGCTCTACTCTTTTCTATACTAGACAAAGATACTAGAATAATTTCAGCTTCAGTGTTCACTGTTGTCAGGCTGATTTATGATGCCTCAGACAGTGGGTTAAAGTTACAGGAAAGTAGATTAAGTCTAGATATTAGAGGGAACTTCATGGTAAGAGCTGTCAAGCACTAGATTGAGTCATGAGGTGATAGGTTTCCCTTCAATGGAAGTCTTTAAGCAAAGACTGGATTGCTATCTCTGTCAGGCCTGCCATCGCATTGTTTCAGCCCTGCTTCGCCCTGTCATAAAAGTGGGGAAGGACGAATAAGAGGATATAGGGAGGGGAGGATGACAGGATGAGAGGAACCAGAGGTGCCAGCCTGGATCAGAGCCTGGCAGATCCAAGGTGTGAGAAAAGTATCCGAATGCCCACCGAAGAGGCACAAAATTTTAGGACAGTTCACCGAAACACCTAGTCTGAACACTTGGACATTTACAAAAGGACCAAGCGGGGAGGGCACGTGAGAAGAGAAAAGCGCTGGGTTTATGCAGAAATATTCAGATCTTTGCTACATTGTAACCTCTTGGCCTCAGTAAAAGTGAATCAAGGGTCTTTGTTGAACATCCAAGTTGGGACAGGCCTGACAATCTGTCTGAAATTGTTTTAGCAGTGATCAAAGGGGTTAGATTAGATGATCTCTGAGATATCTTCCAATGCCATGATTCCATAAAACGGATAACAAATAAGTTAAACATTGAACAAGACAATCCATAAAAAGCTGCCAACAAAAGCTTTTGGTACAATCTACTTAGAAGAAATATCTCTCTGGTAAACAGACCACTACAAAGCCATTTCTGATGATTTGGCTCAAATTGGCAAATTTAATAGCCTTATTTAGCCGGTGATATCTGCACGTTATGTTATAATTGAAGTGATATTTAAGTTCAGTTGTTACGGATTTTCCTCATTCGCAGGCACAGCCTTTTAACCTTTATATCAGGATGTTTCATCAAATGAAAATGGAGTGGAAGGAAAACTTCTAAAAGCACTGTTTTAAAACACAAGGTGTGGGGTTTACTAATGTACTGCATTCAAGAGTGTCAAAATACACACACATACACACACATGAATTATTGTTGACAAAAAAACTGGACATTTCATATTAGGATGTAATTTGTCATTTTTCTAAGTAATACAAGGAAATGTCACTGAGAAAAACAACTGGAGTAACAAATTCACTAGAAACAAATTGGAACTGCTTTCCTTTCTCATCTTGAGGTTCACAGTGAATTCCTAGTCAACTTCCATATCAAATGCTAAAATTTAGAACAGTAACAGATGTAAGGAGTTCAGCAACTAACAACATTGGCATTTCTTACTATGAAGAAAATCTCATACAAAGCATGAATCATAAAATAAATTATAACTCTTTGCAATTTAAAAAAAATGTGAAAAAATCATGCCAATATGTTTCCTGCACTGTTACAGCTAAATAAATTTAGGATTATGCTTTTTGGGGGGAAAAAAGTAAGAATCAGGGTACATAATATACTATTTTTATTAAGAAGTGCATGCCACTATGCTGAGATGGTTGTCCATATACCGTAGGTCTTACAAAGAAATAAGCACACAAAAATTACTAGCTATTAGTAATCAAGTGCAATTTTTATTCAAGTTTTATTCAAAAACCTGCTGAAACAAATGTATTATTAGAAGCTGGCAAGAGCAATGAGTTTTAATTTTCATGTAAACATGATACTCTGGCTGCAGAAGTATAGTTCACTATTTTTTCAAGATATTACCATCTCCATATTAATTATGGTGAGATTTCATTTTACTTGTTTTGTGATCCTTCAATTTCATGAAGGAAAACTTTGAGAAGTGGGCATTATTTATCTTTTTGAGTATTCTCCATCATACTTCTTTGGAGTTTGGTTCTACTGTATTATTACTTATGAATTAGATGTGAGGAAGTCAGTAAAAACAACAAAGAGATTTGACTAAACCCAAATGAAATAATAAAAAGCTTACAATCATCTATAATGAAGCTTATAATAATGAAATGAGAGCCAATTTGCTGTAGTGGTTAAGATGTTTGGCCTAGAAACTAGGAGATGTGAGTTTTAATCCTGCCTTAAGCATGAAACCTAATTGAGTGACCTTCACTAGTCACTCTCTCTCTCAACCCAACCCACTTCACAGGATTGTTGTTGTGGAGAAAGAGGAGTAGGGAAAAGGTGCTGGTTTGAGTTTTATATTTAAAAAAGCAGGATAAAAATCTTTAAAAAAAGATTGTGAATAATGTTAAGGTTAAGTTTCATTCTCAAAGCAGGTTAATAATAATAATAAAAGCAGGATAATAATAATAATAATAACAATAATAACAGCAATAACAACAATAACAACAACAACAACAATAACAATAACAACAACAACAATAATAATAATAATAATAATAATAATAATAATAATAATAATAATAATAATAATAATAATAATAATTTCTACAAAAAACACCCTACTTGGAACAGCTTATATCCTCCGATGCTACCTGAACAGTTCCTAGGTCCTTAGTTAGGACTCGAGCTGTTTAGCTACCAACCAGCCCCAAAGGCTGTGAATTTCACTAAAGATTAAATGATGATGATGATGATGATGATGGCAAGTTTCTTCAACCTAATGCTTTCCAATTATGTTCAGCTACAAATTCCAGAATTCACAGCTAGCATGGGTGATGGCCATACTGGCTAGAAATTCAGAAAGGTAAAGTTAATCAATTTTAGAAGTCTACAGGTTAGGGTTGGCTATCTTGGACCGTACATGTGCTGGCTATGCAACCGGCAATCTACAGTTTGCTATTATCATGTATTCTAGAGTGGCTGACATTTGGGTTTCAGATTTAAAGATTTGAGTTTATCGACGCAGCTAATGGTGAAGAGCACTGAAGGTGAAATGTCCATCTCTGATTTAGACCAACAAAGAATAACTCTGAGTGGTCTTGTCTGGTCATTTGTCCCAAAAATAAGTCAGTCTAACAATCTCATGCACAAATCCTGACTGGACATAGGATGACTCTAATATTTTCATGCTTTCCATTCATGAGTAGAACATTTATTTTGAAAGAGGGCCAATATGCATATATACTTTTAAAATCTATGATCATTTTTTTTTTCAATCAACAAACTTTGCCCAGGTACGTAATTATAGAGTTCAGGCTAAGCATCACAGCTACTATTCAACACAACAGGGTGATGGAAGGATGAAGAGAAACATGTGTACATGAACTAAATCTAGGAATTAAAGCAGTCACTTGAAATATTTCTTGCTCTGTGTTAACATATGATTGTGCTAAAAATGACCAGGTCAAAATTGCAATCAGAGGAAGGGGAAAAAAATGGCTTATACTGTTTTCTTCTTTCTGGACAGGGATCTTTCCTTTTTGAACTCAAGGTTCAGGTTGAGCAAACCTTCCAAACAGATATGAATAAAACCTCTTTTCAAATAGCAGACATATAACTAACAAACAATAAGGCTACTACCTCAGCCAACTTTGAAAAGAAATTCTTTGTGTGAACTCCTATGCAGGTCTCTTTGGAAGATTCTGCATAGCCCTATTTAGGGTACTGTAAACTTAAAAAGCTCTTCCAAACACAACTATATTTGTATTAAAATCATAAAAAGAGTGAAATGAATCGAGACTGATCTTTTTAAAAGAAAATAATCATAAAAAAGAAGACTACTTCTGATTTGGTTTCAATAGTCTTTAAAAAGCATTAAACATTTTAAATTGTATGAATGGAAATAATCTCCTATCTGTATTAACTGCAAAGATCCTTTATTACATTAAATTACAACATTAATTGAAAAATATTTTACTCCTAATTTTCCATTTGAATATTCCCATTTATATTGGCATCCTTTTATAATAGAATACACATTTGAAAATTAGCATGTAATTGTCAGACAGAAACTTATTAGAATGAGTGAAATTGAATTAGTAGGGGAAATATCTTCAAAGAATAATTCAAGAAAAAAAACTAGGTTTCACAGGTTGTTTTAAATATTATTTGCGGTGTCTGATCTCACTAACCAGATTTAGCTGTTTTAGGTTTGGAGGCAAGATATGCTATTATTAATGAATAATCTTTTATGGAGTGTTTAATAGCTTTGTAAATAAGAAAACCTTTCAAAAGTTTAACTATTCTAGCATGCATCTGCAATAAGAGAGACAGTTAAAGGAAACTATACAACCCTTACGAGAGGGATTCTACTGTATCAATCACAGAATGATTTAGATATAGAAGATCAATTCCAAATTGGTATATTGGCTTTAGGATACACCTCACCTGATTCTTTGGGTCTAGTTTTGGACAAGGGCGCCCTCCATTGTATGGTTTCTCCTTAAGCCACCTGGACCGAATTTTCACTCCTGTCCCACACGATGAACTACAAGGAGACCAGTCAGACCAGTCACTTAATTTGCAGTCAAATGGACAAGGTACAGTGCAAGGCTGTTCAACATAACCTAAAATGAAAAAAAAAAAAATAGGAAAGAAGGAACAGTTAGAAATTGAGGAATGGTGAAATTATTGCATTGTTGAAGCTGCATCTAGAGAGTCTACAGTATGTCCCTGGAGAAGTCCAGCTGAATTACTTAGTGCATGGATTGAACATTGCATTAAAAAACTTGGAGACATCTAGACTAGAATATTTGGAAAGGTATATAATAATAATTCTATTATTTTCAACTCCATTCATTCTACATACATAGCTACAAACCAACAACTGCAACCTAATCCACAAAACACCATAAATCCAACAAATAATGATATCCCAATCTTTGTCAGAGAAGCTGTCCAGCGTGAACGAAAACGTCCTAATGCCATCTTAATGGTCTAGAGGACATCAATAACAATGACGATATCACAATTGTCCGCAACATCATCAGTGGCTATCAAGCATCAACCATCTCCCCTGATGAAATACTTGACATTTCTTGCATTGGCCGAGAGCTCAAAAACAGAGACAGCTCTGTGGCCCCATGCTTCTGCAGAGTCATTTGCAAAAATGAATTAAGCAAACATAAATTCATTTATACTATAAATTCACTCACCAAAAACAACACCAACCATAAAAACCTCCAATCTCGTCCTGACCTAACCTTACAGCAACATGCCCGTTCCCGTATACTACGCACAGAAATCAAAAATCGTCTAGGCAATGGAGAGAAGGACCTGTACATTGATTACCATGCAGACTGTATCAAAAGAAAGTCACACAACCCACAACTCAGCATCCAAACCTTCTTCAACCAATCCACCATCACCCAAGACTAGGCACGTACGCCCCCAACTACCTCAATTCAAATTACAACTGGCCTTAAATGCAAGCTACTCAATGCAGGAAGCCTTGTAAATAAAATACCTGAATTTTTCCTCTTACTAAATATGGCTAAATTTGACATCATATTTGTCTGTGAAACATGGCTCAACACATCTCTTCCTGACTCCATTACCTCAGTAAGAGACTATCATGTTTACCGATCCAATCGTGAAATCCGTAGAGGAGTTGGTGTTGCTATCTTCTATAAAGAGTCCTTACATCTAAAAAACATCCAAGTTACCCAAGAGCTTGCTTTTCCTGAGACTATTATCTGCGAACTGACCTTACATATCACATTTCAGTTCTTACTATGTTACAGAGCCCCTGATTATGACACTGAACATGTAAGCAAGCTAAATACACTACTAACATGGGCAGCATCCTGCCCACATGCTTTTATCTTTCTTGGTGACTTCAATCTACCTCATATTAACTGGACCCTAAAAGAATGTACAACTGAACCCACACATGCAACCTTCTACAATGCTGTAACAAATCTGGGACTGGAACAACTAGTAACCAACAATACTAGGCTTAACAACTGCCTCGATCTCATCTTCTGCAATAGTTTGAATTCAATTTACAGAATACAAATTAAAGAACCCTTTTCCAACAGTGACCACAACATGATTGACTTTTGTCTCAACATACGTCCACACAAAAATCATCACAATGACAAAATCCCCAATTATAACTTCAAAAAAGGCAGCTATGATCTTACAATCAACGATCTCTCTTCCCTTGATTGGCAATTTCTATTCACTGGATGCAATACTGTTGAAGACTATTACAACATATTCTTACTAGAAATCAAAAGAGCCATCAAACTATATGTACCAATAACAACTCCCAAAACCAGGAAAAACAGATTACCCATAACAATAAGGAAGCTTCAATCCAAAAAGAGATCACTTTGGTGAAAAAACAAATCTGGTCACGTTGCCAACTTCAAAAGCTGATACAAAAATCTATGCCACCAACTGAAACTGAATGCACTAATTATCACATTAAAGAAGAGGAAAACCTTCTACGCACAAATTCCACCCGTGCTTTCTACAATTTTGTAAACAACAAACTCAAAGATTCAAGTTCCATCCCACCCCTGAAAGGACCTAATGGCAAAGACTGCAACGATGACACCATCAAATCAAACCTCTTTAACACATTCTTTGGCTCAGTATTTGTAAACAGCAGTGGATCAAGCCCTGTACT
This sequence comes from Pseudonaja textilis, assembly GCF_049901715.1. Lineage (NCBI taxonomy): Eukaryota > Metazoa > Chordata > Lepidosauria > Squamata > Elapidae > Pseudonaja > Pseudonaja textilis. The sequence continues at coordinate 206,016,983 of NC_141990.1, forward strand.
TCCTAGTCAAACCAGACAGCTACAATAATCTAATACATATCGATTTTACAGAAGACATTGTTGAAAAAGCACTGCACAATCTAAAACCATCCCTATCTGTTGGACCGGACGGAATATGTGCTTAAAAAAGCTATCCACTGCCATAGCTGAACCTGTAAGCATAATCTTTGAAAAATCCTTCAGGACCAGCTCCTTGCCTAACCTATGGTCAAAAGTCACAGTCATCCCCATCTTCAAAAAGGGAGACACCAGCCTACTTGAAAATTACAGACCAATCTCTTCATGCTGCATCACCTGTAAAGTCATGGAATCAATTATTAACCAATCCATTATCCTCCACTTGGAGACAAACAAACAACTTTCTAATAAACAATTTGGTTTCAGAAAAAAACTATCCTGCAATCTGCAACTCTTACACTGCAAAAACATATGGACTACACAACTCGATCAGGGCAAAGCAATAGACGCAATCTCCATAGACTTCTGTAAAGTCTTTGATTCAGTGGTACACGACAAACTACTACTAAAACTAAAATCTTATGGTATCTCTGGACACTTACATAACTGGATAGAAGCATTCCTGTCAAACAAATGGTCAAAACTGGGAGCATCCTATCAAATTCTGTACCTGTCAACAGTGGTGTCTCCCAAGGCAGTGTTTTAGGACCAACTCTCTTCATACTCTACATAAATGACCTCTGTGATCATATTAAGAACAACTGCGTTCTCTTCGGTGATGATGTAAAGCTATTCAACATCACAGACAATACTACTACCCTCCAAAAAAACCTTGACTATGTACCAGAATGGTCAATCAAATGGCAACTTCAAATCTCAACAAATAAATGCTCTGTCTTACATATTGGCAGAAAAAAACAGAAAATAAAATACAAGCTAGATCCTTGTTGAGGATCCAAACTCTGTCAAGAACCTTGGAGTACTCATCTCAAATGAGCTAAGTTCTAGAGCCCACTGTAACTACATAGCCAAAAAGGCATTAAGAGTTGTTAATCTAATCCCACATAGCTTCTTCTCTGGTAATATCACACTACTAACTAGAGCATACAAAACATTTGCTAGACCTATACTTGAATACAGCTCATCAGTCTGGAACCCATATCATGTATCTGATATTAACACAATTGAAAAAGTCCAGAAATATTTCACAATAAAAGTTCTCCGCTCCTCTACTCATTGCAGAATACCTTATGCCACCAGACTTGAAACTCTAGACTTAGAAAACCTAGAACTACATCGCCTCCGGTCCGATCTAAATATAGAATATAAAATCATACATTGCAATGTCCTACCTGCAAATGAATACTTCAGCTTTAATCATAACAATACAAGAGTAAACAATAGATACAAACTCAAGGTTAATCGCACCAAACTTGACTGCAGAAAATACGATTTTAGCAACAGAGTGGCCAATGTTTGGAATACTCTACCTGACTCTGTGGTTTCTTCCCCAAACCCCCAAAACTTTAACCTTAGACTGTCTACTATTGACCTCAACCCCTTCCTAAGAGGCCTGTAGGGGACGTGCATAAGCACACCAATCGTGCCTCCCGTCCTTGTCCTATTGTTTTTTTTATTTTTCTTATAAGTATCTATCTCATGTATTCAAAACTATATTTATTCTTATACCTTTATCTTGTAAGCGATTGACAAATCAAATAAATACTAAAATACCTTACCTGGCTTAGTTTAACTGGTTCAACATGTTGCATAAATATTGCCATAAATAATTACATGAGGCTTAAAGCAAAGACACAATCCTCTTTGCTTGACAAAAGAAAATAGCTCAGTTGCTATTAATACTGCAGTAGTTACTATAAATATATGCCAACTTCATGCATTACAACCTCTTAAATATGTGCTAACTAGCTCTCTAATGGAAATATATTCATCTTATCACCTAACACATTCATGAATGCCTGCTGTTAATATCACTATCAATATTTAACACAGTGCATTTTCCTTCCACCCGCAATATCTACCATGCTGGAAGCCAAGTTAGATGGCATGCCCAATAGACTTGTGTTGATACAAAGCTCCTGAGAAAAGTCAGACTTGATTAGCAAGTGCATAAGAGGTCACTGAGAAATAAAAGGGCTGCACTCCAGCTTAGAAAATCAAGAAACATTCCAAAGGAAAGCAGGGACAAGCTGCTTCTATATGATTGTCAAGAAAACAACTTGAATATGCTTATGAAATCAGCAGGACTCAATGCAAAGAGACTTAATTTGGGGAAGAGGTGAGGCAACTGGATGGAGCTGAACATTTTACTGAGTGGTGTGGTGGCCTAGTGATGAAGATGCTCACCTCCAATTTGGAAGGTTGAGAGTTCAATCCAAGGTAGTGGCAGATATTTTTCTCCTAGGGTGCAAAGAAAAAATATTTACTGCAAACTATCTATCTATCTATCTATCTATCTATCTATCTATCTATCTATCTATCTATCTATCAGAGATGGCATTCAGCAGGTTCTGACCAGTTCTGAAGAACCGGTAGCAGAAATTTTGAGTAGTTCAGAGAACCGGCAAATACCACCTCTGACTGGAGATTTTACAGTATCCTTCCCCTGCCACGCCCACCAAGCCATGCCCACAAAATCGGTGGTTAAAAAAAATAAAATTTGAATCCCACCACTGTTATCTATCTATCTATCTATCATCACACTTGCCTGGGCCACACTAAATGAAGAGGAATTCTCTTGGGCCACACATAAAAAGTATAACATAGTTAAGAAAAACTGATGCCAAGATTAAGGAAGGCATTTTTGCTGGTCCACAGATCAGATATGTCATCAATGACAAGTGGTTAAAATATCTGTTAGTGGGGCCAGAGAAAACCATTTGGAAAATATTCAAGATGTTGTTGAGAATTTTCTTGACAACTATACAGCACCAACCTATATACAAGTTCATGAAGTGTAACATGTCTCTGAAGATTCATTTTCTGCATTCACACTTGGACTCTTTTCCTGAAAATCTAGCTGCAGTGAATTACAAACTTGGTGAAAGTTTTTACCATGATATTGCCACAGCAATATCAGGGGACCTGGAATCCATCGATGCTGGCTGACTATTGTTGGACATACCAGTGAGATGACTTGGAACTGAGTACAAACAAAAATCAGCAGCAAAATGCTTTTGGTCCTATAGCAATAGTACTTAGACTTATATACTGCTTTATAGTGCTTTACAGCCTTCTCTAAGTGGCTTTACAGAGTCAGCCTATTGCCTCCAACAATCTGGGTCCTCATTTTACCCACCTCGGAAGGATGGAAGGCTGAGTCAACCTTGAGCCTGGTGAGATTCGATTTGCCAAATTGCAGGCAGCCGGCAGTCAGCAGAAGTAACTTGCAGTACTGCACTCTAACCACTGCGCCCCTGAGGCTCTGGAACTTATGCAGTGATTAAAAGTTAATTTCATATTTCTTAACATACCTACATGATACAGTCTTTCTGAAATTATATTTGTGTTTAAAAGGATCTATCGGTATCACCAAGTGTTTTCAGGAAGCAAAAAAATTTTCCCTGGACATCACAAAAATAATAAGCTTGATGCAGAAGCATGAAAACAGTGCCCTTTCTTGGTATAGGAATCACTGAAAATACACAGAGGCACTATCTTGACTTGCATTTAAACATCTTCTTCAAATCATCCTAACTAAATTAAACCAGCTAGCGGTACCTGAACACACTTGTAAGTGGATTATAAGCGTCCTAACAGACAGGAAGCAGCAAGTGAAGCAAGGCAGAATCACAATTAGCACAGGGGCTCCCCAAGGGTGTGTGCTTTCTCCACTTCTCTTCTCCCTATATATCACTGACTGCATCTCAAATGACCCATCTGTTAAAATACTGAAGTTTGCAGATGATACAACAGTGATTGGTTTCATTCGAGACAATGATGAATCCGCATACAGACAGGAGGTTGTACAACTTGCCTCGTGATGCAACCAGAACAATCTGGAACTGAACACACTCAAAACCATAGAAATGGTGGTAGACTTTAGAAGAAACCCTCCCGGACTTCCGGTTTGAGCTTCTTCAGGGACAGAGTGAAACCTCGTCTCTGCGAGACTTCGATCTGTGCTCGCTGCTGGAGTGCCCCGAGCCAGCTGGTTTTGGGGCTAAGCCACCCCGTAGAGGTGGTGAAGAGAGGGGAGACTGCCAGCAGGGTTGAGGACAGCCGCATCTCTCCTCCCCAGCTGGCCATTACTCCCTTTCCCGAAGGCGGTTGCAGTGGTGGTGGTCAGAAATGGCCACCTCAAAGAAGAACTTGACCAGGAAAGAAGGTGCAGGAGGAAGATAAGAAGAGAAAGTTTTGGCTGCCCGGGTCAAACAGCAAAAGCAACAAATAAGGTACCCTGGAACTGAAACTGTTAAAAAACAATAACATTGTTCCGTAAGAAGATTTTTAAGCTGTGAAGGAGAGAGAAAAGGGAAAAGATTTGGTTTTCTCCTTTTCCTATACTGACAGCTAAGAGACTTAAGCAAGAAATTGGAAAAAAAATCCACTTTGACATCAATAGGCATTTAATGCTGAAAATAAAAAGTCAAAGGGATAATAAAGATTTCTGGATAATTAAAAGCTTTTGAAAACAGGAAAGGAGAGAAAAAGAATAAAAGGGTAGGATCTGGAAGGAAGGAGATGCCTGGAATTAAAAAAGAACTTACAGCAAAATCTCAACAAGACTTCCAAAAGATACATTCTAGCTGAAATATCGCAACAAAAACCCCAGGAAGAGAAAGTCGAAAAAGAAATAAGAAGATATAACTCGGGACTATCTGGATTACTTGATGACTTCTGGATTCTTGGTTTTTGTTTTGAATGACTAAAATCAATCAGGTGGCTGTTTAAAACTGCTTAAAATGGCTCCACTTTTCAAAGAACTGAAAATGGAACTTAAAAAGTACAAAGAAGATGCACAAGAAGGGAGAGGTTCTTTTGGCTTCGTATTTCAATTTTTAGAAATGGAGATTTGGAATTATGAGAAACAACAAGAAATGCCTCCAGAACAAGAAGATTGCAACAAAAAAGAATCCATCTTTAATGAACAAGTAATCTTAGATGGGGGAAAAAAAGGAAAGGGGAGAAAGAGAATGGAAAGTTTAAGATTGGAAAAAACACTCCCCCCCCCCAAAAAAATAGAGTGAAAAATAAGTATAAAATCAGAAAGCAACAGAAGAGGGAAATGCAGAAGAGAGAATTAGAACTAGAGAGACAAGGGGGTAAAAAGGGGAGGGAGAAGATGAGAGGGAAGAAAGAAAGGAAAAGAAGTTATAAAGGACAGAAGCAAAATATAGAGAAAGAAGGCCTATTTAGAGATAATGGGTGAAAACTTAAAGGAAAAAGGGATTCTGCAAAGGTACGTAAGATAGTATGGTTATATTAGAAGCAGAAATAATTTTGGAAAATATGAAACAAAATATGATTAAAATGTCTGATAAAATAGCTATCGTAATTCGGTGGAATGCTTGTCAATAAATAAATGTAGCAAAAGGTATATTTAATGATTTATAAAACATATGTGAAGAGAAATAAGGGAAAAATTAATTATGGAGATTATATGTGTTTTTAAGGAAGTATGATATTTAATTGAAAAGAAGCGTTAAAGATATTAAGATTTTAATGATTATTAATGATAGAATTGAACTGGAATGGAATGAGGGTTTATAATTACACATATTTACAATCTTTCTTTTTTTTTTAAAGAATATAGTGTGTATTATAAGAATGTACCAAGCAGAATTTGATTGGAAGTTATATATTATGTATTATATTGAAGGTCATAAACTTAAGGCATATATTGAAGTTTAAATAAGAGTTGAATGGATGTAATTAAAAGATATAAAGGTGTCATACTCCAATTAGTAACTACAGGAGAAAATTTGTTTAATGAGAAAAGATAATATGAAATTGAAACAGAACAGACAAAAGTATAAATATAATGGTTTGAATTGAGATGAGATCATCAAAATAAAATTGAGAAAATTAAAAGAGGGGAAAAACTATGTAGAAAATGTAAAATAGTATAAGATATGGAACAGAATACAAAAAGGAGCATGAAATTGAGTTTTGTGTCTGTATAAACAAGTCCAACCCGGGACCATGCTATTTTTAAAAAAGATGTTTTACTTGTATTTTGTATGCGTGAAAACCCAAATAAAACTTTATTTAAAAAAAGAAGAAACCCTTCCATACTACCACCTCTTACAATACTAGACAACACAGTATTGTTGACTAGAGACAGTAGAGACTTTCAAATTTCTAGGTTCTATTATATCAGATGACCTAAAATGGACACCTAACATCAAAAAATCATCAAAAAAGTACAACAAAGAATGTTCTTTCTGCACCAACTCAGAAAGTTCAAACTGCCCAAGGAGCTGCTGATACAGTTCTACAGAGGAATCATTGAGGCTATCATCTGCACCTCTATAACTGTCTGGTTTGGTTCTGCAACCCAACAGGACAGACACAGACTTCAGATGATGATTAGGACTGCAGAAAAATCAATTACTTGCCTTCAGTCAAGAACCTGCATACTGCACGTGTCAAAAAGAGGACTGTGAAAATATTTACAGACCCCTCACATCCCGGACATAAACTATTTCAACCCCTTCCCTCAAAACGACGCTATAGAACACTGCACACCAGAACAACTAGACACAAGAACATTTTTCCCCGAAAGCCATCCCTCTGCTAAACAAATAATTCCGTCAACACTGTCCAACTATTTACAAAGTCTGAATTACTATTACTGTTAATCTCATCACTCCTTATCACCCATCCCCTCCCACTTGTGACTGAATAACTGTAACTTTGTTGCTTGTTGCTTTGTTGCTTGTATCCTTACGATTTATATTGACTGTTTCCTAGTATGATTTGATTGCTTATTGTACCCTAGGACTATCATTAAGTGTTGTACCTTATGATCCTTGACTCTTGATGAATGTATCTTTTCTTTTATGTATACTGAGAACATATGCAGAAAGACAAATTCCTTGTGTGTCCAATCACACTTGGCCAATAAAGAATTCTATTCTATTCTATTTTATGTCATTTTTGTTATATCTGTGTTTTTATTGTCTGAGCTTGATACTCCAACTATTTACTCTCTGTCAAAAAAATTTTTATCCTCAGATCCCTCAGTATTAAGAAAATAAAAGGAAAGTTGAATAGCTTTATCCCCAAAGAATGAAATTACACATGCTGCTTTGCTATAGGAAGCAAAGACTGAGGTAAAGCTATAAACCAAATTGGCAGAACAGGCTGATGGCTTTTGCGCTGAATTTGTTTATGACAAGGAGAGATCCTTAAAAGGCTTTCTGTTATAGTGCTTTATTAGAATACCGGTAACTAGTTAAAACTGTCTGGATCCTTAAGCCATGATAAAATTAATTTTATAGAGAAGGGCAAAAGCAATAAATACTAAAATTGGTTGATATCATTTATCTTTTCTTGCTGCATTTTATTGCCCTTTTGCACTGGAGTCAGAAAACAAATTGATAGTTACAACCATTTTTCCATAATAGCTCTATATTGCAATTCTTCCCTAAGCTGTATAACAGTCTAATTTAAAATGTACACTAATTTGGTTGACTATTTTACATACCAATGTTTTCTCTTAGTAGCTTCTTTATACACATGCATATCGGTCTATCTTTCTTTCTTTTTGTTATTCATTAGCATCTTCTTTCTTCCCATGTTGGAATATATTGATCCATACCTGTCCTTTACACTTGCATATCAAAAAGAATCTATAGTTAAACCATTAAGAAGAAACTCCATAAACTCTATAAAAGAATTCCTATCATTAAGCAAAATCTCCACAGGTATTTGTTTATCCCATTAGGGAACAAAGCATCATGTTATATGTGGGAAATTTGCCAGATGATTTTGAATACCTATTACAAAGGAATTCTTCAGCTCAGGAAAAACAAACAAACTTCAGTTTTCAACTACCTCGTGACAGCCGGCTTAATTAATTTTCAGCAAAGAGTAAGTATCTTAAAGGGAAAAGTTGAAATAAAATGATTATCAACAGAATAACGGGAGTAAATAGCTATTAATTCTCACACAGCATTTGTTATCATGGGGTTTTGTAGATAAATTATATATCCGATAAATATACAGGCAATATCATGGGAGGAGGTTCAAATATATAACCACTGGATAAAAATAAAAAGATATTAGTCAAAATTCACTGCAGAGTTCTTTAGATGATCCATTGCAACGGTAAAGCACCATATTTTCCTTGTTTCAGATCAGATTATGTTAAGATGTTTCCCTCTAATGTTTAAGAAACTAAACAACACAGAATGTTTCTAAGAAGACCGGATTCTTCCTCCTTTCCTCCTCCCTTAACTCATAAAACATGAGTACTTCATAAAGGTACCATGCCCACATATTCCAAATGTAGTTTAAACTGCTGGTCTTGATTGCTAAAGTCTTAGGACTGAGATATTTGCTGGATGGTTCACTTCAAATCATTCTTATCTGTCTGACTCTTACATATTGTGTAGATCTAGTTTTGTTTCCAACTTCTGAGAAATAAAGGGGGCAGAGGCCCACAGGCTCTGATTTCCTACTGGTGCACTTTCATTTTGGAGTAACCTCCTCCTAGAATTCTGATCTACAGCTGAAAATGCACAGGTTCTGTAAGCTCTATGAATAAAAGTCAAGGAGCACAGTAAAAAAAGGAGTCTAACATTAAATATAAACTAATGACAAAGTTAGAGCAATCCGCATTAGAACTGACAATAAAGATATCAAAAGTAGTGAATGGCTTCTGTGTTTTAGGCTCAACTAACAACAATAAAGAGACGAGCAGTCAAGAAATACACAGTAGATTAGAAAAAGGCAATGCAAGTACGAAGGACTTTGAAAATATAATGAAATGCTGTGATGTGTCTATACCTATATACAATAGATTAAAAATTACACAGGCAATGGTTTTCCCTGTGATATTCTATGGAAGTAAAAGTTGGACTTTGAAGAAGCAGGATATTACTTCTATCGAAGTAAAAGTTGGACTTTGAAGAAGCAGGATAGAAGGAGTATTGACACTTTTGAATTCTAGTGAAGACTCCTGAGAATACCATGGATAGTCAAGAAAACAAATAACTGGATCATTGATCAAATCAACCCAGAATTCTCCCTTAAGGCACAAGTGACCAGATGCAAATTATTCTACTTCAGACACATTACATGAAGACCTAGCTCTCCGGAGAAAGCTTTAATGCTTGTAAAGATGGGAAGAAAGAGAAGAACAAATTGACTAGCAGCAAGGTACATGGGCTCAGTTAAGTTGCAATGAATGCACCATTACAAGAGAGCAGATTAAGACAGATCATTATGGGGGGAAAAAATCGATGTATGTGGTTGCTAAGAGTCAAGACTGACTTGATGATACAAAATCAATCAATTAGAAATCTGATCAGCTCCATTGCGGTTGGCTTTCCACCAGCTATTAAAAACAGCAATTTTTGAGAGATAAATTGATACCATCAGCTTTTATATTTATGTATATAGGGGTTGGGGCATTTATTTTACTTGTTCATTCATATACATTTTACTATAGTTTTGATGGAAGTACTATAAATTTACAAGCATTTGTCTGATCGTGTGAATATAATCCAACTAACAATCAAACCGACTCCTGGATTGCAATGACTTTATTCTGTATGAGGCAGACATTTTGTGCAGAGTGAATCCTCAGTTCTGTAACTATTAAAAATTCAAAATACCTTCTCTCGTAATTAAATCCTCTGCAACTTGGAATGGAAATAGACACTTCTTACGCATTGCAGCACAGGGATCTCTTTTTTCTCTACCTTTAAACATGAAGCAAGCTTCTTCCAAGTCAACAGACAATTAGAAAGAAAATCAAAGGTATCGAAGAAGGCTGTCTTAACATATTAACTTATAAATTAGGTCTAAAAGCATATATGCAGTTTTCAACTTAACCCCCATCTCCTTGCAGTAAATAGGACTAATGAGATTCTCTGAGAATTAAGTTATCTTGTTGGGAGCTGCTGTCACAGGTTTGAGATTGACAGTAGACACAATGTACTTAAGAATTAGTTGCTCCCATACAGGGGTTTACTCAGTGTCAGGAACATCTAGGGAAGCAGCATATAAAGATTTATTTTTATTTACTTATTAAATTTTTATGCCGTCCATCTCCCTTACAAGGGGACTCAGGGCAGCATACAAGTAATGAAGATGGTAAGTATGTTTCTCCCTTTCCCCCACTCTCCATCAGCCATGTTTAATGTAGAACTGATATCAAAATTTATTTAACAGAAAGACATTCTGCAAAATTCTCATGGGCGCAGGATGAGGTTCTTCCAGTTATGAAATGACAAGGTGACCAAAGTAGATGGTCGTTTTCGCCCTGTTCAGGATTTGAGGCCTGTAAACCTAGCCACTATAACAATCCATCCAGTAGTTCCCAATCCCTATGTCATATTGGGACTCATCCCTCGGGAGGCCCAGTGGTTTTCTGTGATAGACTTGAAGGACGCTTTTTTTACCATCCCCATACACAAGAAAAGCCAGCATTTATTTGCCTTTGAGTGGGAAAACCCTAATACTGGTAGGAAGCAGCAATATACCTGGACCAGGCTGCCTCAAGGATTTAAGAATTCACCTACACTTTTCGGTGCAGCTCTGGCCAGGGATCTGGAGGCTTTACACGTACCAGCCCCAGATGTGGTTTTACAATATGTGGATGATTTATTAGTAACAGGATATGCAGAGGATGCGTGTTGGCAAAATACAGCTGATTTACTTTCACTACTGCAAGATTTGGGCTATAAAGCTTCTAGGAAGAAAGCACAGTTAGTTCAGCAAAAGGTCAGGTATCTGGGTTATGACATTGAGCAAGGGAAGAGGACGTTGGGCCACGAGCGGAAGGAGGCCATATGTCAACTTCCTGTTCCAACCAACAGGAGAGAATTACGAGGGTTCCTGGGTGCGGCTGGTTTCTGCCGCATCTGGATTCCCAACTTTAGCCTAATTGCAAAACCGCTCTATGAAGCTACGAAAGGGGCAGAAAGGGCCCCCCCTCTTTTGGAGTAAAGAGGAAGAAGCTAGTTTTCAGTCCCTTAAACAAGCCCTCCTTCAAGCTCCCAGTTTAGGTCTCCCGGATTTGGAGAAACCATTTCAGTTGTTTGTTGACACTAAGCGAAACGTTGCAATAGGCGTCCTCACCCAGATGATGGGGACATGGCACCGGCCGGTAGTATATCTCTCCAAGCAACTAGATAATGTAGCCAAGGGGTGGCCAGCCTGCCTTAAAGCAGTGGCTGGCACAGCAATCTTGACTCAGGAAGCAAATAAGCTAACCTTTGGTCAACAATTGCATATATACACACCACATTATTACCTGAGCCTGAAACAAGCAGTAGAACACAATTGTGTCCAGACTATTGAAGAAACTTATGCTAGTCATCCTGACATGAAGGATGTTCCCCTTCCTTCCCCAGATTATACTCTGTTTACTGATGGCACCAGCTACTTACAAGAGGGAGTGAGAAAAGCGGGATATGTGGTGGTCACACTGGATGAGGTCTGGGAAGCAAAGCCACTCCCTCCCGGAACTAGTGCCCAATTAGCTGAACTACATGCCCTCACCCGGGCTCTAGAGCTGGCACAGGGGCTGGCAGTGAATATATACACGGATTCCAAATACGCTTTCCTCACAGTCCAGGTCCATGGGGCTCTGTATAAAGAGAGGGGATTAATAACTGCAGGGGGGAAAGAGATAAAGTACGGCCCCCAGATATTGCGGTTACTAGACAGTGTGTGGGCTCCGAGCAAAGTAGCAGTCATGCACTGCCGGGGCCACCAGAGGGTGGTGACAGATATACAAAGGGGGAATGAGAGAGCTGACAAATTTGCACGTGAGGCAGCCCGATTAGACTTTGTTCCCCTTGAAAAGCATCTTGCCATATGGGTGCCCGATGCTCATCCCCAACCCCATTACTCGGAGGAGGATAGGGACCGGCTAAAGGCACTCGAGGCACACCAAAAAGGCCAGTGGTGGGTCTTACCAGACAAGAGGGTGTATATTCCTGCTCATTTGGCCTGGGATGTTGTATGTCAGTTACATAAGCAATTGCACCTAGGTAAGACTGCCCTCACAAAGGCGCTTAGGAGGGAGGTATATATAGATAGAGTTAACAGCATAGCAGCTAATGTATGTGCCCGTTGTGAAATATGTGCAGCCAATAACCCCAGGCAAGGCCCGCAGCCACCAATGGGCCACCAACCCCGAGGCTGTTACCCCTTCGACTCTTTGATGGTTAACTTTACCGACATGCCTCGTTGTGGCCCTTATAATGCACTGCTGGTTATTGTCTGCACATACACGGGCTGGCCAGAATGTGTACCTACACACACAAAGAAGGCCACTGAGGTTGCTCGAGCATTACTTCATATTGTAATACCAAGGTATGGGTTACCCTCCCGGATCTCTTCGGACAATGGTCCGGAGTTTATTCACAAGGCAACACAGCAGCTAGCAAAAGTTCTAGGTATTACATGGAAATTACATTGTAGTTTCCACCCTTCGGGGCCGGGTGGAAAGAATCAATCGAACAATTAAGGACAAGCTGGCAAAGATATGCCAGGAGACACATCTCAAATGGACCGATGCCTTGACTCTAGCCCTGGTGGCAATACGTTGTGCACCACGCAGGGATATTTCGTCTCCCCTTTGAATTATTGTATGGCAGGGTTCCTAACTTGGTTAGGTTTGATATGCATGACATCACGAATGTATCTGATGTTATTAGGTTACGACAACTTAAAGCCCTAAACGAAATTATCCATAAATTACAGGAATATGTGTTAACATGTAAACCTCAGGTTTTGGTAACTTCCCCCACAACATACGTCCAGGGCAGGAGGTTTGGGTTAAGGATTGGAAACGGGAAACATTGTCTCCCAAATGGAAGGGCCCCTATACTGTAGTTATGTGTTCTCCCCTTGCTATTAAGGTAGCGGAGATTAAATCATGGGTTCATTGGTCTCGGGTTAAATTAGCTGCGCCTGCCTGCTGGAAAGTCGAATCTCAGCCTGACCTTCCACTCAGGTTGACCTTTAAAAAGGTGAAGAGGACTCTCTCCCCTAGTGGTGACACTCCGGAAGCTGTCCCTCTACCTACGGGAGACGAAGAGGAATTGCCCTCCCCTAGTGGTGACACTCCGGAAGCTGTCCCTCTACCTACGGGAGGCGAAGACCACCAGACCCTTACTACTCCTATTTCGGAGAGTCTCCCCTGGCGGCTTAGGTCACGTGCTAGACTCTCCTAATACGGGGAATTGGGAAAAAGGGAGAGGGGAGGACAGTAGAAAATGGAGCCTCGTCAAAGGTTAAGGGAAACTGCTTGTATCCGAAGGGGTCTTATGCCATCTGTCTGGGTTGTAACCATATTACTGGTATTAAGTGTGGTGATTAATTCATTGTATCTTTACTCAACGCTGATAAAGGGAAAACCAGCCCAAGACGATCCTTTACCCCAAGAGATAGAGCAGTTGGAGGAATGGTATTCTCCTGACCCTTTTTATGATGAACCTCCCCCAGTTATAAACCCCAGGAAAACGGAACAATGCGTTGATTGCTTCCTGGTTCGTAATACTGGGAGACACTTTACATATACCAACACTAGGCCTCCAGGTTGCCATATCACAAGTCTCCCACAATGTGAATACCAAGGGACGAAATATTGGCAATGTGTACAAAATGAAACATTAAGATGTTACTTTCTCCGTTCCCCATGGGTCCCTGTCCGCCACAATCGGGTACCCCGTACCCTGAACTCCCTCCATGGAGATCAGAAGTGTGACATCCATGTGGAATGTAAGGATGGAAAGGGGGGTCTTAACTACAGGGTAGGAAAGCCCACAATGTGCACAGACTTCACCCTGCCATGATGTAAACATACCACATGGTCTCCTCCGACCTCTTGTAATGGCACTAAGCGTACAGGGGTAATGAGGGTTGAGATATTTGTCAATCGTTATCAGGGGAAGCAGGGCCTGGTTTGTTATGTAAATGACAAAGCAGTGCCTACCCCATTTTGGAAGAATCCTAAGGAATATCAAGCCCAGCCATCATTGTATTTGTAGGGATCCTGGTTGGGGCTTGTGTCATCTTGCCATGTGTGATACCCCTCTTAATACGTACTATCTCTCGTTCTGTCTCGTTGTTAATTGAAAAGACAACTACTGAAAAGGTAATGGCTCTTATGGTAAAGGACCCTGTCGGTGTTTATGAGGAACTCTTTCCCCTATGTCCTCCTTCCCGGGAATCTGAAACTACACAATAAATCTACGATTTGGGTGAAGTTTCAAAGGGGGGAATGAAGAAGGACCAGAGAAGGAATATATTTTATATAAGTTAGCTAGCTCCTGAGCATATTATAACTCTCTGATCTATAGGTCATAGGGACAGAGGGCAACTCTGTCTGTGTTACGCTAAAGAATTAGGAAATCTATTTAGAGGAAGTAACAATGTATTTAAAGTTGAAGAACAAGGAAGCTGCAATCAAGGGAAGGTCTGTAAGAAGCATTTTTGTAAGTGTAAGATAATGGTAAAAATAGCATATACTTACAGACATCCTGTCTTCTCTACCACATCCTCTTTCTTATGTTTTGTTTGCAGGACAAAATATGTTTTTAGGTATTTTGTAAGCATAAAATCCATATTTGGTAAATAGGTCATAGATGAACGCCCAGGCTTGGGCTGAAATCATCATAAAGTATAAAAGAACTAACCCCAGCATGTAATGGGGGTTCAGAATTTGTCATGTTAATGCTCTGAACGCTTTGCGCAAATAAACCTGAATTCTTCCACCTCTCGTGGTCTCTTGTTCTGTGTTGAAACCGAGACTGCTGCAACACCCCCACTCTCCATCAGCCATGTTTAATGTAGAACTGATATCAAAATTTATTTAACAGAAAGACATTCTGCAAAATTCTCATGGGCGCAGGATGAGGTTCTTCCAGTTATGAAATGACAAGGTGACCAAAGTAGATCTGTGAGTAACTTGCTTTCATTGTTCAAATGCCCCTCCAGTGGTCTGCAGCCTCTTTCACTTCCTCAGTGACAATTCAGTCCTGAAGCAAGATAACATGAGAAAGCTCCTTCATGGTTTTTTTCAGTCGAGCATGTACAACAGAGACCTAAGGAGATTTAGTCTGCTAGGAAATATTTAACAACAACAAAAAAGGAAAAAAAAAACCCCACCATACAAGCAACTTTATCTTTTGTTATCTCCAAAATAACATTAACTGCAGAGATCTCCCCAAGGGAAATTCAAAAAGAATTCTCAAGAATCCAGAGTATACAGCAGAAATGCAGAAAGCCCTTTTGCAGGGGGAAAAAATGATTGAGAAAGTGGCAGGCAAACACTGACACAGCATTAACTAAAAGGAGAGGAGTGAAACTACAGAAACTTCCGTTTCATGGGATTTGTGGGTAGAATAATGCGTAGAGCTAGAAGGCAGATTGGTTACTGAGTTTTTATTAGCTTTTTAAATTATTAGTGGTTACAGTTTATGATTCAATTTTTTTCCGCTTGCCTGCCTTATGACTGGACAGTTTCCCACATCAGTAATCTTGCTGGGCTGTGAAGCCCAAGGCAGAAAGCACTCAAAGATGTTTAAGGAAACATATATTTATACTAAATATTGAGAGGCTGATGAATTGCATGAGCGCATAAATGGACACACACACACACACACACACACACACACATTCATAAGCAAAAAATAAAACATTATGGCTGCAGGCCAGAGTAAATAAGATAAAGGCTTCAGAGGAGTCTGAATAATAAGGAGAATTTTCTTTGGTCAAAGGGTAGATTTCCAGAAATGTAATCAAGAAGCATGCAATCTTCACTTAATAAAAGCAATGGTGTATTTCTTTGCTTATGTGGTAAATTTGTTATAGCTGTACAAAGTCATGCCAGCATGTTAAACAGTTTGTGTAAAGGGAGGCTAGGGTTTTGGAAATAAAATATGATAGGCAAGCAGCTTTTGAAGCAGATGCACATGTAAACTAATTGGCTTTAATCTCATTTACTTCCACGACTAGCATATTTCATCATTGTAATTAAGAAATCTGAGGCAGCTGTATATTTGGAAAACAGCACCTCCAGCTGCCTTGTACAATGCAGGGCCTTTTGACAGAATTCCACACATCACTCCAGGGGTCAATGGCAACAGTGGCAAGACTTCCCATAGAAGCAAACCAGGATCCTTTTGTTTCAAGATGTTTTTGTGAAACATACCTGGATTGAATATAAAATAAGTACACGGACTGGTCTCTAGATAGTATTGAACTACAACTTCCAGAGCCCTTCCTGACATTTACAAGGCCTTTGAGCATTCGGATTCTGCCTTCCTCAAAGGCAGAAGCTCCCTCTGCTGTGATATATTTCAACAGAGGGTCTTATTTATTGATGCAATGAAAATTAGTGCTCAATTACAAGCGAATAACTAAATCCTCTGGATGTAAATTTTAACAGCAACAAGTCTCCTGTTTCTGCCTGTTCTTCTCAAAGGATGTGAATTATCATTTTGTTCTCTTATCCTTTGCTTATTGTCATGTTACCATTCTGTATTTATGTACAAATGTTTTGGACTAGTGTGAGAAAAGCTGGAATTGGAAGAGGTGTAAATTACAAGCACCAAAGGAAGGATGAGAGAGCCAGGGTAGCATTTGGATTAAAAAAAATTGGAGAAAAACTGAGGAGATTTAGATTCAAGTTTACGCTCAACCAGTGCCAGTCAGTCTCTTTCAGCTCCACTTATTTTATGGGCATGCCGCCATGAGGAAAAAATTGCAGGAGGAAGTATGGAATATGAACATGACTGTTAATAGCGTACCACAGAACTTGTGGAAATCCCGTGAAATTTAAGATTTTTTTTTCTTATTCTTTTACTGGAGAATTGCACTCTGCATTTTCCACGTGCATATCATCAACCTGGCATCTTTAAAGGTAAAGTGCTTTGCAATTGAGCAGGGAGTGGCTGGATTACTGTCTTTATAGCCAAGTATCCTGACTGCTGATTGGCCATTTAGGTGAGCTGCTTCCTGATTGATATAGGTTGCATCAACCCAAATCAGCCCTCACCAACCTACACCAATCAGAAACCAACTAAGGCTAAAGGCAAGGGTGGGATTCAAATTTTTAACAACTGGTTCTGTGGGCATGGCTTAGGTGGTGGGCGTAGCTTGGTGGTCATGTGACTGGGTGGACATGGCTTGGTGGTCATGTTATTGGCTGGGCGTGGCCAACTCAATAACACTCACATCAAGGCACGCATCTCCTCGCATGGCCTCTCGTGACTGTGGGGATACTGCAACAGTCGTAAGTGTGAAAAATGGTCATAAGTCACTTTTTTCAGTGCCATTGTAACTTTGAATGGTCACTCCACACAAGCAAAGTACCAGCAAAGGAGGGGAAAAAAAACTCCAGAGAAGTTCCTGAGACAGGAAGTCTAGTCCTGTCAAGAATGTAATAAGGGTTAACGGAGAGGCAGTTTCTGTAAGCAACACCAGAATGTTTCCTTCCTGCCTTCCTTACAGGATTAGGCCAGTAATTTCTTCTAACAACCAGTTCTCCGAACTGCTTAGAATGTTAGCAACAATGTTAGCGAATAGGTGCAAACTGGTAGAATTCCACCCCTGGCTAAAGGCCACAGTTGCAACTGAAAAGACAGGAAATCTGTTATCTAGTCACAATATGTAAAATCCGAAGCACAACAGTGCCCAACAGTCCAGAGAAGATTATATTTCTAATAAAACACACACAAATTAAGATGAAATCTAAAATAAGAATTTCTTATGTGATTACTTGTTGATAGATTTTCCTTCATGCTCTTCAATGGATTCTGACAATACAAGTAATCCTTGACTTACAGCAGTTCATTTAGTGACTGCTCAAAGTTACAGTGACATTGAAAAATGGGATGTATGACTGTTTTTCACAGTTACGACCTTTGTAGCAGCCCTGTGATCAAAATTCAGATGCTTGGCAACTGCCTCGTATTTATGACCATTGCTGTGTTCCAGGATCATGTGATCACCTTTTGCAAATTTCTGTCAAGCAAAGTAAATGAGGAGCCCAGATTCACTTAACAACTGGGTTACTAACTTTATCAACTGCAGTGATTCACTTCACAACCGTGGCAAGAAAAATCATAAAATGGGGCAAAACTCACTTAACAAATGCCTCACTTAACAACAGAAATTGCGGGCTCAATAGTGATTGTTAAGTTGAGGACTATCTGTATTTCAATTTGTAACATGCAAATATCTGTTTCATTAGATACCTATTTCATTGTAGATATTGCTGGGGTTATTATTTTAGTATCTCATAATAACAGCTAATACTTCAACAAATGCTGATGCATAAAGTGAAACAAATGAATATGCTCGTTTGGACAAACTGCACAACCATAAATAAATCTCTCAATTTTGGCATGCTGATATATTTAATAATACAGCATTTTTAACATTTTTTGCCCGCACGCTATGAAAATATAGAGAAGCCTTACCCAGCAAATGATTTGTTTGTATTGCTTTTTCTCATGTGATCAATCTTTTAAAAGGCAAAATTTGGAAAGGTGTGCAGTGATTCATGAAGAACTATCTTGTGTGAATGTACTGTCACTGCTAGAATGGAATTGTTGTACTCCAATGAACACCCCCATTATGGAGGAGCTTCATCCTGTCTCCTTCTGTTTGGTTTCCCCCCCGATTCTCATTCCAGTAAAATCGATGGGTACAACTCTAACACTGTCAACAGACTATTCCTCCCATTGGAGATACCCCATGCTGATGAAAACAGGCAATGCGTGACAAAAACCAAAAAAGAATAGGCTGAGTGAAGACAAGACTAAAGGGTCAGAAACAGTGCTAATTATTAACAACAAATGTGACAACAACAGAAACAGAATGTGACAACATGCCAAAAAAAAGGGGTGGGGTGGGGGAACAATATGATGATGATATGTTGAGAAACGTTTTCCAGCTTTGGAGCGGGAAAACATCTGTTGATGTAACTCCAGTTGATGATATTTATGCAATTGACAATTGCTGATTTCCACACCGCTCAAAATTTTAAATTGCTTTCTTTCTGGAGCGGAGCTATCCAACCTAATGAAATAATATTTCTAAGTCAAGCATGGCAGGAAGCCATACTGTTATTCTTTAAGCGAGTGGTTTACTAAAGTATCAAAGTAATTAGAGACTAGTTAGCCGGATTTGACATCTAGAGCAAGAGAAGTGAGATATAGTTTACTTTATATTTAGCTTGTATTATATATCTATACCGTGGTCCTCTCTTGAGTTTAAAACAATGAAGTAGAAACATTTTTCCATTAATGTCTGCCCATCTAAAAACCAACTTCTGTTCAGCTGTGGCATTACAGATATTCATTAACCGATGTTATGAATGAATTGGTCTTCCAGAGTTATCTCGTTAAAGGCCAACAATATAGTAAATGTGGTCACACAATTAATATTCTGTTTTCTTGTCCCTTGTGATGGGATGGATTATATAACATTAAAGTTTGCTCCAGCGAGTGTCACATTATCTGGCTGCCAAAGGAGGCATTACAAATGACTCCCTTTCAAGGTGTGATGTTTTACATACATTCAATGCTCTTTTACCTGAGTGGTTGCACCGAGAGGGATCTACAACTCTGCCGGTCTTATCATAGCAGGCAAGTGCTCGGAAGCGCACACCTTCTCCACATTCTTTGCCATGTCTCTGAAATCTCATCTCCAACTGCAGCTCTGTTCTTCCTACCCCAATGATGCATTCCGACCAATTTCCATAAGGCTGGGAGGTAAATATTACACAAGGGCAGAGTTCCGTCTCAAGCTGAGGATAGACTTCGGTATTCTGGCACTTCTCTCGCTTTTTGCTTCTTCCTGTTCCAACCAGGAAAATATGCTTGTTAGCGTAACATCTGCTGCTTTTGATAACAATATGTCATATTATTTATACTTGAAGGGTTTTAATACAGTTAGAACCAAACCATCTGAAATGTAAATACGGCAGCAGAGTTGGTTCAAAGACATCTGTTAGTTCCTGTCAGAGCTCTGGAGAGCTAAGACGATGGGGATATCTCCAGGGCAACCAGGAAACCTAAAGAAACTTGGAGAGAATCTTTTGGATGAAGCACAAAACAATAACAAGGAGAACAACTATCTGATTGCTTTTGTACAAAAGAAAAAGAAAACAAAAGCCTGTTCTCCCCCTCTGAAATTATCTGAAGAAAATAATTTTATTGTACCATTCTCCATTTGCCGCCTACAGATAGTTGGGGATCCTACAAATGTAGAAGAGTGAGTTGCCTCTCTTTCTTTGAATCTTTGGTATAAATTTTGTATAAATTAACCGAACACAATTTCCACATACAAATAGTAGGCCCATCTTTCGAAATTACTTGGCATTTAAGTAATTAGTAAGAACTTCAATTTTCCAAGACTTTTTCTAACACAGACGGTCAGGCAAACGTCCCAAAGATACTATGGCATATACTTAACCTATTACTCTTCATTATTTATTACATTAGCTCAGATATTGTGATGTATTTATAGAAATCTGGGCCAATCAGGATGTCAGCAGTTTGGGACAACACAATGAATTTAAGATCTATGCCAGAAACCACAAGGTTCCATTTACTAGAACAGAAGTTCTGAAACATCCATTTGTGATGCCAAAATATTTTATTAAAAATGATTTAAAAATACAAATTAAAATAATACAGAGCTCATGAGACAACCCAGTCTCTTATGAAGTTTGTTTTCTCGCATGAAATCACATGAGACTTTAGTCATGTTAAGTATTAAAATTTAATCCATAAGATCAAATGAATTCCTGTAATAGGGTTTACTACTTGAAAAAGTTGCTAAGCTCTGATTAAATATCAGTATGATAACAGTGTTCCAATATCTAAGGGGCTGCACGAAGAAGAGTGGGTCAACCTATTCTCCAATGCAACTGAAGACAGAATAAGAAGCAATGGATGTAAACTAATCAAAGAGAGATTCAACCCAGAAATAAGGAGAAATTTGTGATATTTAGAACAATTAATCAGTGGAATGGCTTGCCTCCAGATATTGTGGGTGCTTCAACCCTGAAGGTCTTTAAGAAGAGATTGGACAACCATTTGCCTGAAATGGGATAGGGTTTCCTGCTTGAGCAAGGGGTTGGACTAGAAGACCTCCATGGTCCCTTCCAACTCTATTATTCTTGTTATTCTGAAAGAGCAGACTTATTTGTATGGTATCCTCTAAATGTTGCCAACAGACGTAGGCAACATGTTCTAGTATCTGGGAATCATATTTTTTCCTATTATTTTTGGCAACTAGGAGTTACAGATGGCACATTGATAATGTAATGATGTTATTCAGAGGGATGGAGTGAATATTTTAATTTTTGGCTTGTTTGGGACAAGGTGTATTTGCCTGCTGGTTTATGCATACTGTCATAGGAGGAAATTGTACCATTTGTATGCTCTGGTACCAAATATTGACAGTGTGGTTGTGGGAGCCATAGAATGATCAATTTTTGCTTGACAACAATGTGTTCCACTCATTGACCATAATAATTCAAAAGACTATTGAAAAGCTAGTTTTTAAACAAGCTGTGGTAATGTACGAAACTCTGGCAAGTTGTCACAAGAATAATTTATTTGTGGTCACAATTATTTCTATTAACATATAAGAGAATCCCAAGGCCTAGAAGTGGTTGTTGTATCATATTGTTCTGTAGATTAGGGAACTAAACAAGGGAACTGTATGTCTGTTATAAAAAATAACAATTGCTATTCGTTTTTGGTTTAGATGTTAAGTTCTAAAAATTCCTGGATGTCAACATTGCTTTACCTTGATAAATATTTTTAGGTAATGTGTGGAATTTGAAAATCAAGTGAAATAGGAAACAGAATTACATTTTCCTCATGCAGATGACCCATCAACCATTTATTTTTCACATTTTTTAATTATTCCCCCATCCCCCCACTTCAGAAGACGTGATAACCTAGCAACTTCTAGTTTCTCCAGCAAACAGCCTATAGAGAAGTTTGATTGAACCAGTGGGGAAATATCATAAGTCAATATACAAATTTTCAAAAATTGTAGGAAAATTAAGTTTTTGCTAAAGATCACAGAGTTCCTGACTCACATTCACATACTTTTCTAAGAAGGAAGCCTTCCTGAGCCAGGTTGTTGACATGTTAATCTCTTCTGGTGTGTTACATGGTGTTGGGCAGCATTTTTTAAAAGTCTGAGATGGTATCTATGTTCTTAGTATTTCCCATGTAACACGTTATAAAATAAAAGAGTAGCTTGCATTATTTATATATTTTTAAAGAAGTATCCCTACCCATACAAGCAATAAATCCATTTGCTCAGTACAGGACAAGCAAGCCAAACAAACCAAATGTAGGAGAATAAAAACTGAAATATTATTATTTTTATGAACTTTTTAAAGCAACTTTTTGGAGAAAAGTTTGGAATATGAAAGGACAATGAAAACTATAAAAGGAGTTAGAAAACTTCAGATAGATTTGATACATGTTTAATGGAAATTATTCTGCAGGTTAGATAAGCTGACTATCAGTTAAGGGAGAATAGGACAAACAAGTATGAATTTATGAAAAGGTTATATAAGAAAAAAGAGAATCAGATAAAAAAAAGAGCAGCAAAGTCTCCCTGTCTCTTTGTCATCAAGTAGAGCCCCTTAAATGGGTTCTAGCAGACAGAAAAGCAGAATTCCTGAAAGCAGGCTCAGATTCCATCACTTCTATGAATCACCTCTGAATCTCTGAAGCAATTCAAAGATTTTCAGTACTATAAAAGGGGGCCTTGAACTGCCCTAGATATTTGAACGTTCAATTTGCAGGGGGTATTTCAGCTGAGCTTCCTTCGAACTGAATCACTCTTTGAAACATCAGAGAACATGCCTGTAAGGAACCCTATGAAGAGCTTGCGCCTCAGTGCCCAAGACTGTCTTTTACAAAACTTGCCAATCTTTTTTTCCCCAGTCAATTTGTTTGTTTGCTCACTCAATGCCACACAAACCAGTAATTTTTTCCTACAGAACTTTCCCACTTGGAGATTCCCACAGAATTGCCTACTTCCCATTTTTGGCAATTAATGTGTTAATATTTTAGAGCCATTTTCTAAAATTCTTTTTTTCCCCCAAGTATCTGCAGCTTTAAATACTGTTTTGTTTCATTCGTTTGAATACAAATCATTTAAAGCATTTTTTTAAAAAAAAACTGTTAAGTTGGGGAAAAATGTTGGAAATTAAACAAAATAAATACTCCTTGCTTGAACATAAGGCTTAACTCTCATCTTCTTTACAGATTGCAAAATCATGTAACCTCAGATTGAACATGCGTATACTTGAGGAAGGCTTCTCTCATGAGTTATACTAAATGGGTAAACCACACACAGATTTAAACATAAGAAAACATATGCTATTAAACATGAAGTAAGAAGCAAGTTAATTTTGGGCATGTTTAACATTAAAATGCAGAAGAGGAAGATAGTCCCTAAATGCCTCCAAATTGGACAATTTTCTTCATGAATTGGTACAATTATTACAGAACAATGTTACTTTCAGCTTTCTTGCTATCAAAAAAAAAATCCACCAAAGCTATTTTTATATTTGAAACAATACCTTTTCATATGTTAAGTAAATATTTTTTGAATAGGAATAACAAAAAAGCAAAAAGGGTTAGGGAATTGTAGCTTGGTGTATCTGCTGGGAGGTTGGATAATTTTTATAGAACAGATTTTTCCACCCTTTGGAAACCTCTAGTTTCAAAGAGCTTGGGGAACATCGAATTTTAGATTATGAGAAAAAAAAAAGTAATATCTTATTGGAAAGAAAGACCTAACACATATATTATGAAAAAGCCATGGCTGTTGCTGATGCTTGTATCATTTGAACTAAATGTGAATAAATACAACAACTTAATTAAGACACAGAAACCACAACTCTGTGTGGCTTGTTTGCATTAAAATATGGTGGGAAATGCAAACAGCAGATCACATTATTTAAGTTGCTTTCTTATTTTGTTTAGAAAAGAAATACCGTATTTACCGGACTATAGAGTGCATTGGAATATATGCCGCACCCACTAAATTTTAAAAGAAAAAAATATTATTACATATATTAGCCGCACCAGACTATAAGCCGCAGATACATATGCATTGAGTGCGCCAAAAACTACGGGTAGCGTCTTCTTCTTTGCATTGACCTCTTGCGTCTGTTACGTTTTTGCGCCCCCGATGGCAGTTAGCGAAGAAAAAATCTATAGATAAGCCACATTGTTGTACAAACCTCAAGGTTCAAAGCGTGGGGGGGAAAGTAGCGGCTTATAGTCTGGTAAATACGGTAATCAGCATCCTATCTACAGCAAATAAAAGCTTTTTCTCACATATTTCCAACGGTTTTCCCAAAGTATTTTCCTAGTTATATAATAAACTTTTAGAGAGCCCAATAGTCCGTAATACAAAGACCGTAGTGAAAGACTTTTAAAAACTATTGTTATGATGGAATATAGTGCAGAGATAAATTTCCAGGTGGGAGGGGCTGCATTCTAGAGGACTAAGGGGCAATTCAATACACATATTATGAGCGAGATAAAGAGGGTGAAGACAGCACCTCCCTAATAGTTCAGAATATATGGTAGATGCAGATAGTAGAGTCCTCAGCTTAACAAGAACTGCCATGCATCATCAGTAAGAAGTGGTAGGACCACAAAATGGACAAAGTCATAGAAAATGAACAAACTAAAGTGCCCTGGGACTTTAGAATTCAAGCAGGCAGTCACCTGCCACATAATACCCCAGACTTCACAATTGTCAATAAGAAAAACAAAAAATCTAGATAGCAGACATGGTAGTACCTGGAGACAGCAGAAGAAAAGAGAAAGAACTGAAGGAAATCACAGAATGCAAAAAGCAGCAAAAATAAGTAGAACGACTGTGGCAAAAAAAAAAAAAAATCAAAGGTAATACCAATAGTGATAGGTGCCTTGGGTACAATCCCCCAAAAATCTGAAGCACCGCTTGAACACCATGGGCACTGATCAAATCACCACCACTCACTTGAAAAAGGCAGCTTTCCCTGGAACAGTTTACACCCTCCAAAGATACCTTTAGCACTGTCAAACAACACCTGTTATTTTCAATAGATGGGTAAAGATGCCAAATCCGGTCTGACTGACTGTGTGATAAACCAGATCAATAATGATTTAAAGTCCAGAGTGTGCAAAGAAGCAGAAGAAGCAATAGATCATGTACTCAGCTTATGCAAGAAATTTGCAGACTGATTATAAACAACGACAGAATACAGTTGCCAAAATGATTCACTGAGCATCTGTAAAAATTATCATGTACTGCTAATGAAAAATTGGTGGGAATGTATAGTTGAAAAAGTAGATGAAAATGAGCAGATTAAAATACTGTCATCTTGTGACAGTATCTTTAACAGCATCAAGCATCAACATTTACCGCATTTTTCGCACTGAAAGACGCACTTCCCCCCCCCCCCACAAAAAAGTGGATGGAAATGTCTGTGTGTCTTATAGAGCGAATATTGCGGCGGGGGGAGGGAGGTTGGTGTGCTGCCTATGGGGAATGCTGGAGCTGATTGGCAATTGGATCAGCCTCCTAGAATACCACCAATCAGTTGTTCTAGGTGGCAGGGATCGCCACTGCTGCTGCTACCTATCGCTGCCCATTTGCGGCCCTCCCGTTTGCCATCGCCTGCCCATTTACCGCTGCCTGTTTGCCATGGCCCGATCATAACCGGCCCATTTGCTGCCAATCTCCGTGCCCATTCACCGCAGCGAACAGGTGGCAAATAGGCCACGGCGAATGGGCCGCGGCGATCAGTGGTGAATGGGCAGGGAGACCGATACAACTGCCAATCGGCTGCTCGGCATCAAAGGTTCCAGTGTTCCCTGATAGTGGCGGCAGCTCAGCTCAGTTGACTGCTGGCAGGTACAACAGAGCGGAGCCCTGACGAGCCATGTGCTGGGGCTGTGATAATGTGCTAAAGCTGACCAGGCTGTTTGTTGCAAGGATGCTAGCCAGATGAATGTTAGGAGGATGCTGGGAGACAGAGGCAGATTTTTTTTTCTTGTTTTCCTCTTCTAAAGGTAATGTGTGTCTTATGGTCCAGAACATTTTATAGACTGAAAAATACAGTACCTATCTCAAGTCCAAGGGAATGACTAGTTAGGTGGATAAAAATGCCAAATCCAGTCTAAACATCTGGATGACTTTGCAACCAACCATAACACACTATTCTTTAATATCTTGCTGCATCATTGCAGGTAAGGTATTCATTTTTTATTAACATCCTTGCAAGTTCTGTGTAATGTTTTATTCAAAAGCATGGGTCATTAAGTAAGAATTACTCTTGCACTAAATGTACTATTGCTATTATTCATGTTGATTCTCTTTATGATGTAACTTCATTACATTTGTAATCCTTGTTAAGAAAGTCCAGTAGGAATTTTCAAGTGTTCATTTTTAAAAAAATAATAAGTTGTAATTTGTTCCTGTGAGAACAGTGATATGATTAAAGTTGTGTTACATACCTGAAAGAAGATATAAAATTAGGTAGATAAGGTAAATACTATAGATAATATTAAGCCAATTTTTAAAGACAGTGCAGAGGATTTTTTTTCCAGTTCCCCTGTGTGTTTGTGTCCCAGACTATGCAAGAGGAAGCAAATTAAATTAGGATTTGGGACACTTAGATTAAACTCCTATTCTAGTTGAACAACTATGTAGAATTGGCAGATTCCCAACTCTTAGTTTTTGTTACAGAATGTTAGAAAGAAACATACATAAAACTGAAGACACTTTTGCTACTGAAGCCAAAACTAGAATCAATGTTAATCCATGCCATTGGGAAGGAGTTCATTATTAAGTAGTCACTTAAATAGCTGTAGAGCAAGTAAGAAATGTGTCTGGTTTGCCTAATTATGAGAACGTATATTCAAAAGAGAAGAGGCTGGAGAAAAAACAAGTGAATTGAGAGTGAGCTAGAGGTATTAGGCGACTTCCTTAAGTAATATTAAATCTTGAATGATCTGGTTGAGATGAAGGGGAGGGGAGGAAGGCCTTTTAACCGACTCGCTTCAGGAAAATTCTCTTCCTCATTTTAGTTCTTCCATTCTGCTCATCAATTTCTTATCCCCAAGAGAGAAACTAGAATAAAGATTTTGATGTCAGTTTTGGAACTAGTTACCACTGCCCTCTTCCAAGATGTTTTCTAATGCCCACTATAGCCTGCAATCCCTTTATTCCATGGAAACTTTAATGACTCGACAGCTCCTTTATTAAGGACTACCAGGATACCAATGCTTCGCTACGAAACTATGTGACCGGGTAAGTTTTGGGGGAGGAAAATAAGGGGAAAAAATTGTGCCTCTGCCTACCAGCATCCATCGGTATTCATCTGGCTGGCATCCTGTCAGTGTGTGAAAGAGTTCAGGGCTGTTTGGAAACTGAAACAGTATTTGCTGTGTGAGCAAGAAGGAGACAGCAAGAAGCCTGGGTGTAGCTTAGCTGAACTGCCG
This sequence comes from Pseudonaja textilis, assembly GCF_049901715.1. NCBI lineage: Eukaryota > Metazoa > Chordata > Lepidosauria > Squamata > Elapidae > Pseudonaja > Pseudonaja textilis. The sequence continues at coordinate 206,044,639 of NC_141990.1, forward strand.
TTGGAAGAGATTTCTTTTCAGGTGGAGAGGGGGAGTAGTACTCCTTAGCATCAGAGCATGTTAATAATAAAAATAGAAATACTAATGCTCTGGTCATTTTGAAAAATCCTTAGTTAGCGAGCACCAAGAAGCCAAGAGGAACATACGTGCCAAATTTCAAGTTTGTAGGCTTTACGCTTCTGGAGATTTTGTGATGATGCATGAGTGCTTTTTCGCTTTTATATATAGACATAGATTATTGGTGTTGAATAGTGCTTCCAAACATACCTATAATTTACAACTCTTTGTGATGATAAGAATTAGAATTTAATCTCCATGATTCTGGGCAAGAGGCGACACCATAATTTCAAACTATGTAGACATCAGTGTGTTCAGTTTTTAAAGAAGTGTAACATTTTGTGTCAAAAATTTCCTTAGAATGGTCTTTATCCAGTTCATATAACAACTACAGGTAGTCCCCGAGTTATGACTTGAGCCCAAAATTTATGTTGCTAAGTGAAACATTTAAGTGAATTTGTCCCATGTTATGACTTTTCTTGCCATAGTTGTTAAATGAATCATTGCATTTTTAAAGTTAATAACATAGTTGTTAAGTGAATCTGGATTCCCCATTGACTTTGCTTGTCACAAGGTTGCAAACTCTGATCACATGACCTCAGGATACAGCACCCATCATAAATACGAACCAATTGCCAACCCCTGGAATTTTCATCATGTGACCAAGGGGATGCCGCAACGATTCTAAGTGTGAAAAGCAGTCATAAGCCACTTTTTTCAGTGCTGTTGTAACTTTGAATGGTCATTAAATGAACTGTTTTAAGTCGAGGACTACCTGTACCAGAAATCGTTAAGTTGCAAGGAATTTTAACTTTAGTGAAAATGCCAAATGTTGTACCCATCTTCAACAAACAATAGCTAGGGATTTGAAAAAGTGTTGTCATAATTCAAGACTACACTCTCTAGAGCACAGAAGAACCATAGAGATATATACTTTAGGGGACATACGCAGAAAAATGTAGCTTTTATAGAAAAATGCAATTTTCTTGTAGAACAATGCTTTAAAATATTGTGCACAAAGCACTGGAGCTATGCAAATCCTTTGAAAGAGTGCATGAAGCATCCTTTTAAAAATAATTAAAGCAACTACATCCTTTCCCAGGCTTGTATGTGACTTATGTGGCTACCCCAATTATACATGCACAGTCATTTTACGCTGCTGTCCTTTCAATCCTATAATAGCACATCCACAAAGAGCATGTGTAGCTTTAAGATATGCAAGAAAGAGCAGATACAGATGCACAAATAGAGACTTTTCCTAATTCCTAAATGCTAAACAGCTAAACCAAATATAATTTGTGGATGGAAAGGTTAGATATTTAGCAAAAGCAAAATTGACAGAAATCATCCCTCCCTAGTCAGCAATGCTCAATTTCGTGTCACTGATAAACAGTAAGATGATGGATTGTGGTTTTTTGCTGGAAGAAATTCCCTTAGATGGAGTGACAAGTTAAACAACAGATGTCTGACTGATTAAGGCAAGGATGTTATTATAATTATGATAAACATTTATATAATACTTTAATACTTTCAGAACATTTTACAAACCATATGTAGTTTTTCATAATATGCCTTCAAGGGATAACAATATTGTTGTTCTATTATCATTATACCCATTATTGAGATTAAAGCTGAGAAAATGTTCACCTGTCACCTACTCAGTATGATCACGATCGAGATGGGATTTGAACTAGCGATTTTCTGCTTCAAATGAGCATTTTCTGTTCCTAATCAACCCCACTTCATCTTCTAATATAATAGTATTGAGTACAAGATGCAGCTACAGCAGCTGTCATCATTAAAAGTTCATTGTAGCAACATCCTTACCCAATGAAAAACTTTTTTGTGAGATGCTATCCAGTGGATCTTTCCTAAAGGACTTTAGGCTCTTCTCTAAGACAGTTATATGTTAGACCTGTGACTGCTACTAATTCATCTTGCTTCCCAGCAGAGTGAGGATTCAGGGAGAGAAGGCAGATTTCTTTACTAAAAACAAGGACGGTTGCTAAGTGACACTTCCACGATGCTTAGAAACCAAAATCACTAGCTTGTGACTAGCTGTGACTTCAAGAGGAGTGATTTTCAGCTGTGGAAGATACACACAGTGACTCACATTGCAGAAAAGCCGTAAATCTTGGTAGTATTTGTAGATTAATACAGAACCATATACTACTATAAAAGTGTGCGGATGTGCAATCAGCTGAGCAAGGCCAACAGTTCACAATCAATTACATATACAGTTTGCAATAATTTATGCATTAAAACACATGTCTGTGTCAAGGAATTACATAGTAGCTGTCCAGATGAAGTTGGAGACACTAACACAAACTTGTAGTCATACACACACACACAGAAGTCTTTATCATCACCCAGAAGGAAAGAATATAAAATAACCAGGAACACAGGATTACCATGAGGTAAATTAATCAGTATACAGAACACACAGAAGATAAAGGCGGGAAAAGGGGCAACTCCCCCGCTTTATACTTCCAGCAACCAAGCATAGTGTAGATTGCCTCATGCATGAGTCAGCAACTTCTAACCAATCAACTCCAGGCCTATTGTACGCTTGAAGTTTCCAGCTACTAAATTCAATATCCTAAAATCCTGCATTTGTGAAATCAAACATAAGGGATATTTTCAGAGTTTGGAGAATGGAATATTCTACTCTGGTATATACGTGTGCTACCCACTGAATCTACTGCAGCAGACTATGTGAATCCTGAAATATAAGCATACAAACCCAATTCATAAAATAAACACACTGGGAGAGCTTCAAATAATTATACAAGTGTGATTCGCAGATTTTTTTTTTTTTACAACCTACACACGCTAAAACTTTTAAAGTAAGATGTCCATGTTAACTGTGTATAGTACTTAAACAATTCATGCATTCACATTTTTGTTTGATTCCTTATGAACTTTAAGGAACTGCATTAACCAACGTAGGAATATTATTCATACTTTTTCTACACTTGTGCAGTTGGAAAGGGCAGTCCCTTGAGAGATTATACAGAAAAACTCATTGAAAAAAAAACAAACTAAAATTCTATAAGGAAATAGAAATTTCTGCCTCAGTTGGCTATTAGGGCCCTAATGATGCAGTAGTTAGAATGAAGGATTGCAGGTTAACTCTGCCCACCACCTGGGGGTTTGATACTGATGGGGTTCTAGGTTGACTCAGCCTTCCACCCTTCTGAGGTTGGTAAAATGAGGGCCCAGACTTGTGGGCAATATGCTGACACTGTAAATTGCCCAGAAAGTGCTGTAGAGCACTGTGGGATGGTATATAAGTCTAAAGTGCTATTGCTATGATTAGTTGAAATAATTTCAGCATTCAAATAGCTTAAGGGACTCGCTGATGAAATTAGGATCCTGACACCTTAGGAGGAGGAAGCCCTCCTGACAGACTTAATAGAATAACAGAGCAAATTGTTAGTAAGTCAACACTGAGGAAATCATTATGAGACTTTTAACAAAACAAGAATACACTTAATTGGCCTTGGCAAACCTCCAAAGTCAACTCCATGAATGTTTGGAAACAGAAGGACTAAGGATGATTGATTCATTGATTTATACTACCTGTGAGAGTTCTTCTTCTGGTCCGTGTTGATTCACAATCGGAAGTGCATGCTGTAAATTTAGACCAAGGAGTAAATATGCAGTCATCTTTGCAAGGCACTGAGCAATCCTGGACAAGGGAAGGCATCGGTCCTGCCCACTTCAAACACTCACTGGCATCTACTGAATGATTACCTTCCAAGGTGCATGTCACAACTGCAGAAAATGAATGAATAAATACAGACAGAAATAAATGATTTGAAACTCCTTGGAGGCACAGGATGAATTTAGAATCAAAGATCTACCATCAAAATGTGCTACCATCAAGGTTTTTTTTTTTAAAGTAAATGAGATTTAATCAAAAATGAAAAATACATATTAAGCTATTTTTGATGATAACTGTTTTGTGGAATACTATACTGTTTGTTTTTCAGAACTGTGTATTTCAAAGAAGGTATTTTCTTTTTCTTTTCTTTACACATTCTAATATTGATTATTATCTCTGTTCTCTAAATGTTTTAAGACTTGCAGAACATTCCAGAATGAACATTTAGACAGTTGTGATAATCATACTACTCAGGGGTGGGATCTGACTGGTGTAACTACTAGTTCGGTGATTTTGCGATTTGCGCATGCATGTGGAATGTCGTCAGCTATGCTGCCCGGCCAGCTGAGCAATGCTGCGTGCAGGTGTGCGGCGTTTGAAAAAGCAGTGCTGCGCAAAGCAGCTGAGGTTGAAAAAGCAGGAAATAAAGGTCAGGTAAGAGCTCGGGCGGGCGGGTGGGCCAAAACAGCAGCAGGCATAGAACTGGTTCTATGTCTGCTGCTCTTCAGAGCTACTGGATCTACAGAGCTGGACAGAACCGGTAGAATCCCACCCCTGATACTACTGTACTATCACCAACAAAAAATACAGAAGAAAAAAGGAAGATATTTATTGACTCTATAAAGATCACGACAGAATTACGGCTAGGATTAAAACACAGAGAATGATTTCTTCATATAAATACAAATTAAAACTTTTTCAGGAGGCTTTTCTCTTTTCTGGAGAAGAGCTTTATCTGTTAGGGATGCACAATGGATTATCTATGTTAACATAAAACACTTAGAGGGAAGATTAAGAATACAATCCCGCAAAGCAAAATCCTCCCCAGTGGACTATTCCCATGCAAAACAGCCGAAAGAATGTCACAGTAATTAGAGAACCTTTAAGCAGCCAGAAATAGCAAATTCTATACATAAGAGGGAGATTTCTGCAGATGGACAGGAAAACTGGTAGTCTATTGAATAACCACAATTGTGATTGGCAACTTGGATCATTAAACAAAATGGTTGCTAAGTGTAACCTTGATTGTTCTTATCATCTCACTTCACTTTTTCCTTTGTTTTATATTTGCAAAGCTCATAAACGCATGAGTTAATCACAAAATTATCTTTTCTTCCCCTTTGTGACTATGAAAGTCACTATATGTCATGCCTCTGTTAGAATCTGATTCCGAGGGAGAGGTGGAACAGCTGATAGGGAATGGGAGCGTGGCTCCAGTGGCTGTGGAGGAAACTGGGGAAGGGCACAGTCCGGCTGGGCATTCAGGGGAAGACCCAGGCCCTCTCCCTCTTCATCCTAGGGCACGCAGGGAGGATAAGGGAGCAACGTGGGTTACGGGGGAGGAAAAGACCCTGATTCCCTTCATTATCTGCAGCTGGGAAAACAGGATAAACAGGATGTTTGTGCACAGCTCCTTGCTAGAAGAAAAGCGTGAATTATTTTGGTTTGTCAAGTCTTTATTTGAGTTCTGGCATCCTCCCAACTGTGTGTGTTTTGTTATCTTCTGAAGTCTTCAATTCCTTATCCTGCCCTGTCTCGTTAATTGCTGCAGCATGGTTTGTGTTGGTTTTTATTTATAATTTATACGTACTTTGGATTCGGATGGAATTTCTTCCCTTTAAAAACGGTGTGTGTGTGTGTGTGTGTGTGTGTGTGTATACATCTACAATTTTTTTGAGAATTTTACATAAATAAAGCAGACATATAAAGAAAAAGAACTAGAAACAGCAAAGTGCAAAAGTAAAACAGAAACATAAAGGTAAAGAATAAGAATCCGAAAAAATAAGTGACCCAACCTTTTTTTCAGAAGTATGTTTTATTTAATCAATTATTTCAAAAAATATTTTATTAACATAGCAATGCTTCAAATTAAACTGTCCCCTTTAGTGAGATTGCACACTTAAGCTCTGGAGGACCTGGGAAGGGAGAAGCCTGCAGGATCAGGAAGGAATTGTTGGTGACTTTCGAGTATAATGCCTGGAACTGTGGAAGGGTATAACAAGCTCATAGCCTCAGGTGAAGCTGTTTCAAGGATACTGGATTCACCCAATCCACTTTCTGAAGCACATTTGGACAAGAGAATTTAAAGTGAAAAGGGACCTTCAAGCCACCTGGTTAAGTGTACTTTGAATCCATAGGAAGGATTATGGTAAAGAAAAAGAAAATAATTATAAGGATTTAAAAGCAAAAAGCTTGCTGGGAGTGTGGGTTAGTTTAAAGTTTAAAAATGGAGCAAGGGGACAGTATACTTTAGAGCGTTGCTGCATTAAAAGGTGTTATGTCTCCTCTTGGAAATTCAAACGAACAAACTCAAAGCAGCCGTTTCACAATCAAATCAAACTGTAGGAAAAAACAAGATAACTGCTGGCAGAAACTGTTAGGACTCCCCTTCAAAATTCAAACAAACAGAGATCTCTTTGCAGTAACGTCCTCATTCAAAATAGACATTTTGTTTCTGGCAAAAGGCACCAGCTCAGCTGTGTCCTTTTATACCCATTAAGGCAACGTGCTAATTAACTGGCTTGCCCTTCAGATTAACGTTTCCTGGTTCTGACGTCAATCCACGATCTAACAGTCATCAGATTCAAAACTCCTAACAGGACCGATCCTTCCAATCACAACAAAAAGGTATTTTGGAAATGATTAAATAGGACAGAAGTCTTAAACAGCCACTTAGGACTAAGCCAGTTGACTGATTCAGGATGGGGATCAAAAATTGTGCATAAAACAGCATACAGTTGAATGACAAGAGTAGTGAACAGAAGCACTCAACATGCAGATCCTGTTAGTCATACGGTCAGCCCTCCTATTAAACATTTTGTTGTTGTTAGTTGCGAAGTTGTGTCTGACCCATCGTGACCCCATGGAAAATGTTCCTCCAGGCCTTCCTGTCCTCTACCATCTTCTGGAGTCCATCTAAGCTCACGCCTACTGCTTCAGTGACTCCATCCAGCCACCTCATTCTCTGCCGTTCCCTTCTTCTATCGCCGCCCTCAATCTTTCCCAGCATTAAGCTCTTCTCCAGTGAGTTCTTCCTTCTCATTAAGTGGCCAAAATATTTGAGTTTCATCTTCAGGATCTGGCCTTCTAAATTATTATTAAATATACGTAAAACAAATCTCAATAATCCACTAAGTCAAGACTGAGTAATCTTGACAAAATCAACAAAGGTGTCTTGTTACTGGAAGAGATGTATATTATATCTTGATAATATTATTTTTTTTTTGAATAAATCTTAACAGCCACAGCTGCAAGAAATACATCATGCTCCTGATTTGACTCATCCTTAGAAGATAGAAGAGTATCAAAACCAGAAATTACATACAGACAGTCCCAACCCTAACAACGCTAGAAACAAGTTTTTAGGATTTGCTATTACCGACATCATCTTTGTCATTCTTCAAAAAGAATCGTATCCCACCTAACCAATAGAAGGCTGCCATTTCTGTGTGAAGAGGTAGAAAGTAGAGGCAGAGTACCTAGCTGCCGAGAGTATCCTCAGAGTTTGGCACAACTGGTGACATCTGGTAGCAGCTTGGACTGATCCATGTCAGATGAGCTGAGTCACTAGCGGATTTCAACTAGCAAGTCTCAGCTAGAACTAACCCTAACTCTCAACAATTCAAGAGCTTCTAACAGATACTATTATTGTTGCTGCTGTTGTTGTTGATGATCAGCTAACAAAAGGATTCCAGTGATTGATGTGTCACTGAGAACTACTATGCCATAACACTTTTGTGCCTCTGCTGCCCTCTGCCCCTCTGTTGTAGCAGGAGACCCAATTTCTGCCTGTCCCTTCTTTCAGTAGCAGTAACACTGATTATCTTCTTGGATTGTCTTGCCTGCATGCAGTGGCTTACAACGCCTTGTAATCTAGCTCTTTCAATATCAGCCAACCATGCATGTCATGCCCTATGCTACATACCTGCTGCGCTTTCTTGGAAACTTTAATCCTGAATTGACTCAGGCCGTTAAGTACTGCTTTGCCCTGTGAACTTGATTTCCTTTGAACTCGGACTTATTTATGATTGTGTCTCTGTTTGCTGGATTTACAACTTCACACAGACTGGCTCAGCTTGAGAACGGGACACACAGCAGGTTTGTTCACCTCTCAGGCCAACAACAAAGTCTTACCCTCTGGCAGAATAATCCCACCCTTATAAGCTATTACTCTGGGGGGAAAATAGTACTACTAGATACATTATTTTATGAGGAAAGTATCATTTACATGTACCCTGAGTTCAATTCCAACTGAGAGAGTCCCTGTGAGCTGACCGAGGCACCATTTTGCCCTGGTATTTGAAAGACATTTGACTTTGTAATTCCTGAAGAAGTGGACAGGAGCTTAAGACTACTAAACTGGTTATCTGTCATTTAAATCCATATCCACCCTGGCTAGTTAACACTTCAATGTGAGTAGCTTGTTGCTGCAACCATGTAATGGTGTATGTATGTTGTATGTATGTATGTATGTATGTATAAAATTCATAACGCCATCCATCTTACATATGAACTCTGGGAGGTTAAGACTAAATAACAAAAGCATATAATATCACTTCTATAAATCCAACAGAATAAATATAATTAATGTAATTAATATAATCATACTACAATAACTTAAGGACTGTGTAACAAATTCAATCACACAATCACTCTATTGTGTTCATATATTATTTTGATCCAAGATCTTAAAGAGGGAAGCTTTAAGATGTCATCATAGACATCTAGAAGGACAGGAGAGTTAGGGGCCTTCAGACCACAGGAGAGAGGCTGTTTCATAAGGCTGAATGAGAAGGTGGTGTTGTCTCTATCAGAAGTAATCATTGGACCCAACAGTGATGGACAATTTTTGTCCATTCTTTTCTTCAAGTTTTCCTTTTATACCAGGATTGCTTCAATAGAGGGTCCTAGATAAAGCAGATTATTAGGACTGCTACAGAGCCTATGAAGGCTGTGCTAGTTGATGATATCAGGATAGGATGGTGGAACATTTCTGGTTTTCTGTGATTTGTCAGTAGCTTTCAATACCATTGATCATGATAGTCTTCTAGAATGCCTCCAGTGATTGGGAAAGGAAGGCACAGTACTGCAGTAATTCTCCTGTTTTTGTGTGTGAACATTTCCACACAAAAACAGTTGATGCTGATGGGGAGATAGGTTGATCTCTGTTTAAATCAGTTTGAAGAAGGGGCTCTTTCTCCATGGGCTGGATTAAGAAATAAGCACCTTGTGGCAATTTTATCATTTCATTGTGTATTTTACTCCTTGAGTTATTATCTGGTTTGTTTGGTTTGGAAATTTTGATAGAGTTGGTTTTTGCCCAAAATCGTTTATGCTTATAAATTTGATAGATAATAAATGTGACATTTCATATACACAAAGATGTTGTTTTTAAACCGGCCAAAATAATATGCTATTTGTTTTCTGAATTTCCTTCCTATTGGGGATCACTTTCTATATAAATTAATATTCATGGTAATTCAAGAAGCATATATCTAGCAGTTCACTTTGATGAAAATAATGTACAGAAGTAAAAAAAATAGGCACTAGTTTCAAGGATTAAATACTGTTTCCAAATAAGTATATTTAAGTTCATACTACCAGACTTACTAAATCATGCTCATTTGATTAAATAATAAATTGCAATCTTCTGGGTATTTTGCCAAAAAGAAGCAAAAAATGTGGTGCTTTTATTAAATCTATAATTTCACAGACTAGGGACATTTTCAAGTTGATGAATTCTGACAGAGAATTTATGAATGTACAGTATGTTTTTTCAGACTTTATAATTGGACTCTTATGATCCAGCTCAGCTCCATGATTCCACATAAGACAGGTATTTAGTTCAACAAAGCTATGGAATGATGTGATAATTGAACTGAAAGTCTACCTCACTTTCAATAAGCTGGGTATATCATTAGAAAGATAACTGATTAAGGTAGACTTTAACAATAAAGATGTTTCTACCACCTTGACAAACTGAATTAAATTGAAACACAAAACAAGGGGAAAACAGAATAGTATTTCATGCATTAATAATGTTTTGGAAATATAAAAACATAAGCCATGAAGCAGACATATTTGGATCAATGCCTAATCAATGTAGAAAAACAGCATCCTCAAAATCCTGGAGATCTGCAGTTAGATCTTAAGCTCATAATGGAGCCTGCCTATTACAGTCAAAAGTTGGGACAGCCATTAAATGAACTGCCTCACTTAATCATCATCATCTTCATTTAACCACCCCATTGTCCCTTGCGGGGTGGAGTCTGGGCAACTGAATGGAGCAAACTAAGTGTTTTAATGGCCGGATGTGCTTCCTGTCACCAATGCGGAGTTTTGTTCGGCAGATATATTCTCAGTGTGCCCAGAGAGAGAAATATCTGCCTCTACCTAGGATCAAACTCACAGCCTCCTGATTGTGAGGCGAGAGCTCCACCACTAGGTCACCACCCCACCTCAAATGCCTCACTTAATGACACCCAACAATTCATTTAATCATAAAAGGAATGTAGACGTTGTTAAGTGGAGCATGGAGTGCCTCAGGTGTGGGGGAGAGGCATAGTGCAAGTAAAAGGCTTTTCCCACCCAATGAGTTACCTCATTCACATGTAAATTGGCTGACACTGATTTAAAATTATCAAGAAGCACAGTAATAATTTGGATTCAATCTTTTGTAAGTCAGAACATACTTTATTATTTTCATTATTGTCCTTATTGTATTGTCCTTATTGTACGTACGCTAGCATATGAAAAGGAGGATTCTTTGCCATTTGGCTGTTATTCTCTAGCTTTTATCTGCATAATTTTAACTATAATAAGCACAAAACTTAATAAATCTTTCAAAAAAACAGGTATACACATCTACATTATAATCTTTTAAATGATTCCAAAAACACAAGTATTAGAAAATATAACGACTATGTTTTTTATATTTGATCTCCCAAATTGGAATGTTTTAATATTTCAGGCTACAAAAGGCATTTTTTCTACATATATGCAAACTTTTGAAAAGACTAACATCACTTGCTAGAATAAATTAAACAATCAACTGGTAATTGCCTGTTAGGGCAATTTAATTGACTCATAAGCACCATACGTGAATCAGCATGGAATCTCAATTATAGATATAGTTACAAAAACAAGCAAACCAGTTTTGCATGTTATAAGCCCAGAGACTAATGAATTTCTTGATGTCCATCAAGGGGGGGCAGGGAATAAAATATGCAAACCCTTTGATCAAAATAATACAACTGCAGAGTGACTGCTACAAATCCAGTAAAGTAGGTCAGTAAGTATTTTACATTACGATGACATTAGTACTTTAACTTGCTTACTACGAGAATCTGCAAACTGATTTTGTGATCAGGTTAGCTACAGATGGTTTGCCACATCTTGATGATCACTTCTATAAAGTTGCCCATTATAGAATCAAATCTAGATTCCATACATTGGCCACCCTCTGGATCTTGTGATATGCAGTAGTGTCCTACATTTTCAACTTTGGTAAAATGAGTGGAAACAGTTTGTGTGCTTTCTTTCATTTCTAGAAACTACTTTAAATGTAGACGGTCAATCATATAATCATACATGTTCTGAATGAAGCAACTATAATAAATGTGAACTGTCTCATTGCTTTGAGGATGAAGTAGTTATACGTATTGCTGAAAGAAACAAGCCAATTTTCAGAGAAACAAAATAATATCTTCCTCCCTAAATTTATACTTCTGGAACTACGTTTCCCACTGACTAATGGATCAATTTGGGGTTATTGTTGTTGTTGTTTGTCTAGAATAAAGAATACAAAATTGCCAAGGCGGAGGATACCTGAAGGATAAGCACAAAGTTAATGAAGGTGATAAAGACAACATTGGTAACTCTGTCAAAGAATAGAGTGAAGTCACGTACTATTGTTACATGAAAGCAGAATGAACCAGACAAAAGGGGGTGTGTGTGGGAGAGCTTTGAGAAAAGAGCTCAAGTATATTTTGCAGCAAATTTAAAATATTTAGTTGCATCTAAAGAAAGAAATAATTATATAATCTAATTATATTGCTCTATAAGTCCAATTCCACCCTTATCTATAGATGTTCTGATGTAAACCAATTAGTTTTCAGCAAGCTACAGTACATTCAAAACACAGACTGGTAGCGAACATTTGGTGCCTGATCTGATATCTTTAATTCTACCCCCTTGTTAATGCCCTAGGATAAGAAGCTCAGATTATACATCATGCCAACAGGCACAAGCATGATGCGGGTGGCCAAGCTCCCTGATATTGCTTGAAACCATTTCTCCCCCTTTCATTGCACTAAGTGATGCTAAAGGAAGAGTCTTTAAGTCAATACTATGATCTCTCTTTGTGTGCACGGAAGACATAAACAGTGTTATGGAGAAGAGCTACTGCTACCAGATGTCCATGCAAATATCAAAGAAGGGTTTTTTTGGGTGGCAGGGAGGAGGAGGAGGAGGAGGAGGAAAGAGGCAATGGATGGGGCATTTAAGAAGCTCTCTCCTCTGTAGTTCCCTCCATAGTTCTCTATTAATTATTAAAGCTATAAACAAGAATGTCATTGCTCTACTAAATCCCACATATTTTGAGTTGTTTACAAACAACTTAGGCATACTCTTAGGCATCTGTTTGAGCAAAGTAATGTCTCAGGCTTTCCTTCCTTCCTTCCTTCCTTCCTTCCTTCCTTCCTTCCTTCCTTCCCTTCCCTTCCCTTCCCTTCCCTTCCTCCATTTTGTCTTTCTTTTTTTCAACCTGCCTATCTAATCCTATCTATCTATCAGTGCATTATCTCTCTCTCTCTCTCTCTCTCTTCAATATACAGGCCAGAACTATAATTTGGCATTCAGCTTTAATGTGTAACTCATTATTCCATCAAATGTAGATTTCACACATCTGGAAATAATTCTATAGTAGAACCAAATAGATTTAATTGATTTAGTAGTCCAGGATGCTTAAGAAATATTCAAATAATGCTATTACATTTTTTAGCTGTTGAAAAAAAGGCATTTTTCACATTGCTTTTATAGATGCCACAAACCAAACTGAATAAAAATTTCCTGTGGATTTTTATAGAATTATATTGTACTCTCTGGGCCGCATTCTGAGTAACACCAAAGAAGTGAATAATGTGAAGGCAGCAATTTATGTATATATGGGTTCTTGCAAGAAGAATAACTGCATGCTTTTGATTTCTCACTCCTTTCTTTTTCAAAATTACTGGGCATTTTCAGAAGCCAAACGATTATTCCTATAGCTGCCATAGAAAGAAATCATTAGCTCTTATGTTAAGAATACTTGTCATATTCTCTCTCTTAAATATGGCCTGTTCCACAATGGTACTCAGACAATCAGAAGGGTAAATTCAGCTACTAGAAGGAGTTCCTTACTGCAAAAGTATTTTTTTTAAAAAAACCTGTGAGTAAATTGCATAGTTTTAGCAAAGAAAAGAAATCATTTAGAATAAGAATCCATAGATGAAAAAAAAAAGAAGAGAAAAGAGGTCATTGCTGTAGTTTCTTTTAGTCACATAAAAAACCCTTCCTCTGTAACACAACCAGAATTTTGGGAAGAAATTGTGTGACGGGGTTCAAGCCTATATCAGTAGAAGAAGTCTATGAAACTAAAACAGAATGAGACCAAATTTGCTTGGGTGGAAGGAGAGCTGGAAAAGAATGATCAAGTTAAAAATGGATCAGATCAAGCAGGGGACTATAGAGAAATATGGTTCAAGAAAAAGGTACCACAAAATTCTTCCAAATGTGTATTTTTTATTTTTAAGTCCAGATGCATATGGGAGAGGCAGCTATTGAGCCTTCCTTCTAAGACCATGTCCCATTGTTGGGCTTCTAAAGGGTTGGCAAGAATTCTATAAGCCATGATCTTGGTTTCAACACACATTAATCCCTTTAATCCAGATTACTATATAATCCGGATATTCACCACTATTGCAAAATTAATCCCTTTGCTTAATTAATCCCTTTGCTTAATTTCATAAGTGAAGAACCTTTCATGGACATTATCTTGTAAGTGAGTAATCACACATTTGTGGAAGCTGGTATAAAATAAGAAAAATATTCTACTGTAAAGAAAAGGACATGATCTAGTTAAATCTTGCATATGTATTAACCATAGCCTTTTTTAAAAAAAAATGCCAACTATTGCCCTTAATCTGAGATATTTTCCCCAATATTTGCTTCCTTCCTTCTCTGGTGTGACTTACAACTTTCATTTCCACTACAAAAGAAGCCAAGCTTAAAAATCCTCTTTACTCTTGATATATCTGCAAATCCAGAAAGAAGGTGAAACCATGATTTCTATTTAAAACAGAAAATTAGCATGATAAGCAAAACCTAAATGATGCAAGTTTCCTTAAATGGTATCATGTGAACTTCATTTTATATCTGAATCAACTCTAAATTCGTGCACTTCCATTTTCCTGTTTGCTTATTGTTACCTCAGTCTCGTTTCTAAGTAATCATGGAGAAGTTTTATATCCTCCAGATAAATCTCAAATTCTTAGCAACAGGCTAAGGAAAATTCTGGGAATTGAAATTCAAAAGGAAAAAAATGACTTCTTTTTAAAATCCCTTTGTGGAATATTTTTAGAAGGAACATCTCAAATGAAAGTAAGAGATATTTAAAAAAAAAAAAACCCTAACACTCAAAAGAAACATTTTATATCTGGGGTTTTGACCTGTCTGAATTCTAAATGTTTTCCAGATAAAAAGAAACCAACTAGCTTACAGTCGAATCCCAGAATACCTGCAGAATAATGTTAAACAAATTTGAAGAATGAAAGGTTCAGCACGTTGCAGCTAAAGAGGCATTAGAATTATAAAATATGTGGTTGTTTTTCAAAGAAATGCTCTCAGTGAGAACATTTTTTTAATAAAGTTTTATTGAATTTTAACAAACAAATAAAACATCTCATTTGAGTACAGCATCGTTCTGAGTTATCACATTTCCATACAGACACAATTTCATATGCATATTCATCTTATATATTCAACTTTATATCTTATTACTCTTTTTCCAACTTCTCACTATTTCTCCCTTTACTTCTCTTAATTTTGATTATCTCATGATTATGATTATCTCATTTTCTTTTTATTTAATTGTATTTCTTTTACCTAAAGTTCTGTATCTTTTTATTCATTATACTTATACTTTTGTCTGTCTTGTTTACAATTTCATTGTTCTCTTCCAACATTCTTAAAAAGCAATATTCCCTCTATGATTGCCAATCAGAATGCAACACATTTAAGTCTTATTGTTATTATCATATGAAATCTCATTAAACATTAAATTTGTGCATTCTAAAATTATAACATTCAGATTTCTAATATCTATTTTATATCATGTAAATCTCATCATTCAGACTCTGCTTGGTACTTCCCCTTGAAAATGTAAAAAGAAAAATTCTAAAAACATAGCAAAAACTATATATATATATAGATCCATATATATTTATTTATATATATAGATCCATATTTATTTATATATATATATATATATATATATATATATATATATATATATATATATATATATATATATGTGGATCTTTGGTTGTTCGGGTTTTCTCCCACGTAAGATTCGAAGTATCTAGGCAACGTTTCGATGAAGTCTCATTCATCATCTTCAGGCTTCTGTCTCCGGCTCTGTGCTTCTCAGAGTAATGGAGATTGCAGCTGCTCAGCATGAACAAACGAGATGACACCTCCCGCCTTCCAGCCATTTGGAAACCCGCCCTCATGAACAGACGAGTACCTAACATGAAGAATGACACCAGACCCACACCCATGAGAGCCACACAAGATGCCACCACCACACTTCCATGTAGAAAACAGACTCACACCCACTCAGAAGATGAGACACGACCATGGACCAGATGCTGCACTGCAGCTGCATCACTACCCACTTCAAACCCCTCCGAGCCATACACGAAGCCCTCCTCCCATATATAAAAGGCACTACAGACAAAATTAGCAAGATCCTCCAAAAACACAACATTAAAACAGCATTCTGCACAAACAGAAAAATATCCACCATCCTAAGAAACCCCAAAGACAAAATCGAATTAGAAAACCAAGGAGTATATGAAATCCCCTGCACTGCCTGCCCCGCCACATACATTGGACAAACGAACAGAAGAATAAGTGCACGTATTGAAGAACATAAGAACTCAATCAAAAAAGAAGAAACGACCTCTTCCCTGGTCCAACACCTCAAAACCACAGAACATGAGATTGACTTTAAAAATACCAGAACCATCGCCAAAACCGAACACTTCAACAGCAGAATAATCAGAGAAGCCATAGAGATAGAAAAACGCCCACACAGCATGAACAAACAAGATGACACCTCCCGCCTTCCAGCCATTTGGAAACCCGCCCTCATGAACAGACGAGTACCTAACATGAAGAATGACACCAGACCCACACCCATGAGAGCCACACAAGATGCCACCACCACACTTCCATGTAGAAAACAGACTCACACCCACTCAGAAGATGAGACACGACCATGGACCAGAAGCCGCACTGCAGCTGCATCACTACCCACTTCAAACCCCTCCGAGCCATACACGAAGCAAACCGACACCCACTATGAAGATGCAGCACGGCCACGAACTCGAAGCCAAACAGCAAGATCACAGCTCACCAACTCAAATCCCCCAGCAACTAAGACTAACCTGAGCACAACCAAGCCCCCACCTGAACAGAACACGCTTCCAACCAATCAGAACACGGCCAACCCCCCTACCAATCAGAACACAGCTGAACCCCCTACCAATGAGAACACACCCCACCCAATCAGAACACAGCCAAGCCCCCACCCAATCAAGTCCCACCCCCACTAGCAGTTAAAAGGAAGAAGCAGCTGCAATCTCACATCACTCTGAGAAGCACAGAGCCGAAGACAGAAGCCTGAAGATGATGAATGAGACTTCATCGAAACGTTGCCTAGATACTTCGAATCTTACGCAGGAGAAAACCCGAACAACCAAAGATCCACATATATATATATATATATAACAAAATAGTTATTCAAATTCATTCTAGTACTGGTATGAGCCTTGTAAATCTTTCACGTTTTTTTTCAATATTTATCAATCTTTGAGAACAGTTGAAATGTTTCCCTCTCTTCTTCATTATAACTTAACTGTTAATAAGCATACCATTGAATAGTCATACAGTTTTATCTTATAAGTTATTTACTATTAATAAGCAAAATAATTATTCAAATTCATTCTAGTAACTGGTATAAATTCCCTTATAAATCTTTCACATTTCTTTTCGTTATTTTATCAATCTTTAGAAACAATTACAATGTTTCCCTCTCTTCTTTATTATTGCATTAATTATAAATAAACATACCATTACATAACAATACAGTTTTATGTCATAAATTATTTACTTATTTTATTTCTAACTCATTACAGTATTCTACTGTCACAACACTATCTTTTGGTACCTTTGCAGAATCCTCACTTTTAACTTAATTTAGCCATTGTCTCTGTATTTTCTAGCTGAGCAAATACCTTTAATCCTAGTATGTTTCCCTTTTTTCTTTATTTCCTGCTTTTGTCCCTCATGAGTTCTTTCCTTTTCTATCTCCCCCCTTTTTTTCTCATCCCTTTTTTTATACTCTTCCCTCTCTAATTTTCCCTTCTGTGGTTTTCTTTTCTGCTTCTCCTTGCTGTTATTCTTCCTTTTCAGACTATTTTTCTTTTTGGTTGTTCCCTTTGATCTCAAACTTTTAACCCCTTTCCCTCTTTTTCCCCTTATTACCACACTTTGCATTATTTGACCATTGAAAATGGCTTCTTCTTTGTCCCGCCCTTCTTCTTGCTCTTGAAGCTTTTCCTTTTGCTTTTCATAGTTCAGGATCTCCATTTCAAAAAATTCAAATATGGATCCAAAGGATCTTCCTCCCCTTTCTGCATCTTCTTTCTGTTTTTGAAGACTCATTTTCAATTCCTCCAGGAGTGATGCCATTTTAAACACTTTTGAACAACCACCCGATTCACTTTAAGTAAAAACAGAGAAAGAAAGAAAAAACAATGCCAAAACCTTTTTTTTACAAATCACCAAATGATCCCAGACTGTTCCTTCTTGTTTCTTTCCTTTTCCTTTCTGTGGGTTACTGTATCTTTTAATAAGATTTCAGTTACAATGTATCCTCGGGAGTCTTTTCAAAGTTTCACTGTTAATCCTCTTTATTTTTCCAGGTGGCACTCCATTTTTTTATTATTCCAAGTTCCACCCTTCTGCCTCCACTCTTCTCCTTTTTAGGACTTTAAAATGACCAAAGAAAAAAATCTTTATTCTCCTTTTGACACTTAGATTTCAGCTTAAGGTTGCCTACCAGTGTCAAAATAGATTAATATAAATTTCTTTCCATACCATTTGTAATTGTCAATATAAAGGTAAAAAAAGGGTTTTTAACCTCCTTTTCTCTCTCCTTCGCTGCTTAAGCATCTTCTTTCAGAAGTATCCCTCTAAGTGCTTTTAGATTCAGGGTACCTTGCTTAGATGTTCTCTGTTGTTTAGCCCGGTCTGTCCTGCTTTCCTCTTTGTCTTCCTCCTGCACAATCTTATCCAGTTGGGTTCTTCTTTGAGGTGGCCATTTCTGACCACCGTGGCAACCGCCTTGGGAAGGGGAGTTTAGACCAGCCAAGGAGGAGAGATGCTGCTCCCCTCCACTTGGCTAGCAATCTCCCCCCTCTTCACCACCTCTACAGGGTAGCTTCAGACCCGAATCCAAAAGATCAGGGCGCTCCAGTAGCAAGCACAGATCGAAACCACACACAATCACGGATTTTGGTCTGTCGCTGAAGAAACCCAAACCGGAAGCCCTCAGTGAGAACATTTTAAAGGATGCAGAAAAGTCCATCAAGGAAACTGGGGCACTCAGTTCTGTTTCTCTTCATTGCCATCGAGTGGTCATCTGGATATTTGTTATTCGGATATTATAGTACTCATCAGATATTTTACAAGATTGTCTCTGACATTAAATTAAGTACATTCAAAGACCCAGAGAAGATCCTCTGATTAAAGAAAAACAAGATGTTGAACTGTGATGTTAAGAGTTAAAGCACACCACAAATGGAAAGGATCAGCAAAATTAATTGGATACTGAACATGCCAGTGACACAGTGACAAGTAATCACTGGGTTTATTTAGCTATGGTCATCCCTATCTTCAAAAAAGGTGACCCCAGCCTGGTTGAAAACTACAGACCAATCTCACTGTGTTGTGTCACGTGCAAAGTCATGGAATCAATCATTAACCAATTCATCACCCTCCACTTAGAGTCAAACAAACTACTCTCCCCAAAACAATTTGGTTTCAGGAAAAAATTGTCCTGCCACCTACAACTCCTAAACTGCAAAAACATATGGACTACTCTACTCGACCAGGGTAAAGCAATAGTTGCAATTTACATAGACTTCTACAAAGCCTTTGATTCAGTGGTACATGACAAACTATTGTTAAAACTGAACTCTTACGGCATTTCTGGATTCCTTCATAAGTGGATTACTGCATTCCTGTCAGTCAGGCAACAAAGAGTAAAAATAGGGAGCGCTATATGTCCCCCAAGGCAGCATTCTAGGACCCATACACTTTATACTCTAGATAAATGACCTTTGCATTCACCTTATAAGCAACTGCATCCCCTTCGCGGATGATGTAAAACTATTCAACACCACTGACAATGCTACTGCTCTTCAAAGTGACCTTGATTATGTGTCTGAATGATCAAACAATTGGCAACTCCAAATCTTGACCAACAAATGCTCTGTCCTATACATTGGTAAAAAAAAAAAATCAGTACACCAAATACAAACTAGGTGGATATGACCTCATTGATAACCCTCACTCTGTCAATGACCTAGGAGTACTCATATCTAATGACCTAAGCACCAGAGCTCACTGTAACAGCATTGCCAAAAAGGTATTAAGAGTTGTAAATCTAATCGTATGAAGCTTGTCCTCTGGAAATATTGAATTATTAACTAGGACATACAGAACTTTTGCTAGACCAATACTTGAATACAGCTCATCTGTCCGGAATCCTCACTGTATATCAGACATTAATACAACTGAGCAAGTCCAGAAGTATTTTACGAGAAGAGTACTGCACTCCTCTGCTCGCAACAGAATACCCTATATCACCAGACCTGAAATTGTGGGCTTGGACAATCTTGAACTACGCTGCCTACGGTTGGATTTAAGTGTAGTACACAAAATTATCTGCTACAATGTCCTACCAGTCAATAACTACTTCAGCTTCAACCACAACAATACAAGAGCACACAAGAGATACAAACTCAATGTTAACTGCTCCAAACTTGATTGCAGAAATACGACTTCAGCAACAGAGTGGTCAATGCCTGGAATGCACTACCTGACTCTGTAGTTACATCCTCAAACCTCCACCCCTTTAACCTCAAACTATCCACTCTTGACCTCACCCCATTCCTAAGAGGTCTGTAAGGGGTGTGCATAAGTGCACCATTGTGCCTCCTGTCCCTGTCCTATTGTCCCCATTTAATCGTACCTATTTTCTGTATTCTTACTCATGTTTATACTTATACTTATTATTTTGTAAGCGATTGACAAATCAAATAAATAAATAAATAAATAAAAATAAAATAAAATAAATAATACATTCAGTAGCTACCAGCTTCAGTGGATAACTCCCTTGTCAACACTTCAGGTTTATTATCTCACCCCTGACTTAGAAAGTAATTTCTAAGTATTGTGTGAGTAGGCAGAGTTTAAGGGGATTGCCTCCAGGGGTGGGATGCTACCAGTTCTGCCTTGCTCTATAGAACAGGTAGCTCTAAAGAGCAGCAGACACCGAACCAGTTCTGTGTTTACTGCTGTTTGGCCTACCTGCCTGCCCAGGCTCTTACCTGTCCTTTATTTCCTGCTTTTTCAACCTCAGCTGCTTTGCGTGGCACAGCTGAGGTTGGAAAAGCAGGAAAAAAGAGGCTTTTCAAATGCTGTGCACCTGCGTGCTGCGCTTTTCAGCTCTCTCAAAACGTGGTCACTGAACTGGTAGTAACACCGGTTGAATCCCACACCTGGTTGCCTCCCAATCTCTAGGCAGGGAGTTAAGGATAATTTTATTCCCTACCAAAGCTTGCCACCAGTTGTTGCAATCTGAATTTTAGTGGTGTGTCTTGGGGGGAATTGGGAAGGCTTTAGTTTGGGATCCAAGAACTGCCCAAAGTAAGTAAAAATTGGCTCACTTTAGCATGAGGAAATACATCCATGATACGAAATCAAATTTGTATTGTCAGATGTATCCTATTTCTTTTTCTGTTAAGTCACCCAGATAGCATTTGTCTGAGGGATCAGGATTTCTTCACTGCTACTTCCGCAACTTAACTGCTCCTCCTCCACACCACTTATGCTAAAATAATTGTTTCTCCCTATGCAAAGTTTAACTTAATACTGAAAAAAGATCTTGTCTTTCCACATCTGGTTTTTAGAATCATATCAAAGAAATATTAAGAAATATAATACATGCAAAATCTGGGACAATTAATTTACTTGTCTTAATATATTGGTTAAGTGTTTTATAGAGAGGTGTTATATATTTAGAATCAAAAGCGCATTTAGCCAAAGCACGTTTCTTTATCTGGGTGAAAAACAGCTGTTTGATATTTAATAGCAGTTAGCAGATGCAGTTTATAGCCTCACTGCAAATTAATATATAATGTCCCATTAATCTGGCCTCTGATAATGCCAACAGTGCCTCTTAAGTAAGTTGACTCTGAAGAGTAAAAATAAAAATATATATTATTTTCAATCACATCTAAAATTCAGTATATTTCTGGTTTATATGGAAAAAACTAGAGATATTTAAAGTGAAAAATGACTTCGGAATTGATTGAAAACAGGGGAGGGGGGAATAAGAGAAGAAAACTGTGAAAAGTTTAGAGAGAAAGAAAATGGAAATAGCTGTGTTGCAAAGTTACCAAATGTGAAAGTTCCCTGCAGAGCTTTTAATAAAGTTAAGAACAAACCCTGTCTCTGCTATATCACACATTTTTTTAAAATAAAAGATGCCATGTTAAAATCATCTTGTTTTCAAACCATCCTGAAACTTTTTTTATACTACCGAACAATATGATAGTTTATCAGAATTATACTTCAGAGGCAGAGCACAGTGAAGTCACTTGAAAAAAAAGAAACATAATCAACAGGCTGAGGATGGAAAGATGCTGGGAGGTGAGTATCTTATATTAGACTCCAAAACTTTAATCTTCCCTACAATACAGAAGGGATTTTGCTTCTTTTACCTGAAAGAACACCAAGTCTGATTGCCAATAGAGGAATCTATTGAACACTTTGGCTCTTAAGAGGAGAGGAGCCTGCAATCAGATCTACTGATCTTATGGTAATATTTTGCTTATTATTAGGGGCAACGTATTCCCTTCAGAAGTTAGTAGCTGCACTATTTTAACTTGCTTTTCCCCTTTTTCTTCTGCTCTAAGATAAAAAGGGAAGAAGAGAACAAAGATAACGGGGGATAACAGGATTCCCTCTACAGATTTTGTTCCTTTTCTATTACTGTAACCCCCCCCCCAAAAAATAATAATAATAATAATAATGTAGCAGAAACAGAGGCATCATCATATGCTACTCAAGTAAGGATCATGGTGTGTTATTACGGTTCATAAAATATATTCAGGTTCCAATCCTCCTGCTGCTAAATTTAATCACACAAAAATAATATGTTTATTTTGGACTTCACAGGAAGAAATGAAGAACTGAAAATGGAGCTAGACCACAACAGAATAAAGAGCCAGTAAATAAACCAGTTTTTTGTAATTCCTTTTCGGACAAGGAGAAAACTTGAGATGACTTACAAGTGCTCCACATAGTTGCTCTTCATGAGGAGACTGCAACTCAATTTTCTCTGGTGAGTTTTTAGTATTTTAGTATTTATTTGATTTTTCAATCGCTTACAAGATACAGGTATAAGAATAAACATAGTTTTGAATACATGAGATAGATACTTATAAGAAAAATAAAAAACAACAGGACAGGGACGATAGGCACAATTGGTGCGCTTATGCACGCCCCCTACAGGCCTCTTAGGAAAGGGGTGAGGTCAATAGTAGGCAGTCTAAGGTTAAATTTTTGGGGGTTTGGAGAAGAAACCACAGAGCCAGGTAGAGTATTCCAATCATTGACCACTCTGTTGCTGAAGTCGTATGTTCTGCATTCAAGTTTGGTGCAATTAACCTTGAGTTTGTATCTATTGTGTGCTCTTGTATTGTTATGATGGAAGCTGAAGTATTCATTGACAGGTAGGACACTGCAATGTATGATTTTATATACTATACTTAGATCGGACCGGAGGTGGCGTAGTTCTAGGTTTTCTAGGTCTAGAGTTTCAAGTCTGATGGCATAAGGTATTCTGCAATGAGTAGAGGAGTGGAGAACTCTTCTTGTGAAATATTTCTGGACTTTTTCAATTGTGTTAATATCAGATACGTAATGTGGGTTCCAGACTGATGAGCTGTATTCAAGTATAGGTCTAGCAAAAGTTTTGTATGCTCTAGTTAGTAGTGTGATATTACTAGAGAAGAAACTACGTAGGATTAGATTAACAACTCTTAATGCCTTTTTGGCCATGTAGTTACAGTGGGCTCTAGCACTAGATCATTAGAGATGAGTACTCCAAGATCCTTGACAGAGTTTGGATCATCAACAAGGATTTCACTATTCAGCCTGTTTTTTATTTTATGATTTTTTTTTTGCCAATATGTAAGACAGAGCATTTATTTGTTGAGATTTGAAGTTGCCATTTGATTGACCATTCTGATACACAGTCAAGGTCTTTTTTGTCTGTGGTGTTGAATAGCTTTCCATCATCAGATTCAGAGCTCTAGGAGTCAAGGGAATAAGCCTCTTGTTCAAACCATGATCAGCACCTTCACAAGAACAGTGGGTTCGCATACTTCTGTGTCTAATCACTTTTAGAAAATTATTGTTAGTTGCTTTCAGCTATTATGAAACTTCGGATTGACAAATCAATATTTCCTTCAATCATTAGCTGAAGAAGTTTTGAATACTAATTTAAGGATTTAAAAAAAAGCATTTTTAATAAACAGTAAAAAGGTTATTACCACTGGTGGTATTCTACCAGTTTATCGCAGTTTGGCCGAATCGGTAACTTCAATGATCATCTGTGAGCAAACCAGTTTGCTCCGATGATCAGCTATTGGGCCCTCCCATGCACCCCGGCTCTATACTGACCTTTAATTCCTGCCTTTCAACTTCAGCTGCTTTGCGCGGCACAGTGGATTGCCGCACATCAGCTGTTGAAGACACGGGGAGAGTGCAGGATTGCAGGAGGTTAGTAGTAAACCCTCTGCGCATGCACGAAGCACATACAAAGTACATCCCCAAGCCACGTTCAGAGAACCAGTGGTAAAAAAAATTGAATCCCACCACTGGTGATTACAACTTTGATTTTAGAAAGTTATTGGTGGATCTGAAATAAGGTTTTTGAATTATTCATAAGAATTCTTTCTGGGGGTGGGGAAATACTTTTGATTTTAATTCTTTTACAAAAACATGAAAGGGTGGGATTTTTAAGATTGGAAACTACAGGCACTCACAGGACCTAAAATTTAAAATTACAGAACATTTAGATTTGACTTATTAATGCAAAGGATTTTAACATTGGAAATATCGAAGGATGTTTTTGAATGATAAATCCAGTAGTTAATTTGAAGAGTATCTGCTGGTACAGATAAACTATTTATAGCAGAGAAACAAGATTTATTGGACGAGACTGAGACTGATCTGAAAGTGGATTTAAAAATGACAGGCCACAAGTTTGATATGGGTAAAAATGATACGCCGGGTATACAAAAGAAACTGGCTGATCTGTTAATATTTAAAGGGATATACAAATAACAAACCAAGAGAGCACCCTGGATAATTTTCCTATGTAGGATTTACCAAAGAAGCTTGTTGAAGAAATTTGTGAGAAGGAACATAGAAAAAAAATGAAAAACCATTATGTTCTAGAACATTATTTGAAGGGTCCAAAGATCAAGATTATTAAAAGTCAAAGGAAGGAATATAAAGTTGGTTACTCATAATAACTTGCCCTCTGGAACATGTTTCCTTCCCAAGATCTGAATGCCCCTACTTGTTCACAGCAATAGGTATGTGCAATAATTCACCATTTCTTCCTTGGAGCCTCTATTATTAATCAAAAGCAGACAACTTTTTCCAGGCCATTAATTTTTGGTAACTTTCAGGGCCTGAAAGTCACTGGGCCCAACCTTTTCCCTTTGCTGGTTCCTCTTACAGCAGGTGTGTTGTGAATGCTGCATTTTATATATTTCCCCCCTGGGTGGAAAACTTCAAAAGACATTTTAAAAAAATATCTATTTTTCCAAGCAGTTCCATTTTGACTTTTTGCCTTGTTTTTCCTCAATATTTATGAACAAAGATAAATAACCATACGGTGGAGTCCTTAATATTAAGCACTGAGCTAAATATAGAAACTTTTTTTCATATTATGAAATAATTTTGCATTTGACAATTGCCTAGCAGTGCCATTCTTAGCTTTGATTGTACAGTTGTAAAAAAAAACATTTTTGAAACTATATTTAAGAATGATATAATTTTTTTCTTCCATATCTTCAAAGAATTTGCTTATCAAAAACATCACATTTGTAGTTTGCATAAATACCACTGTACTCAGCTAACACCTGTATTTTATAATGTATTTATTTATATCTCATAATGGAGTAAAACTATTACAGAGGCAAAAACACTTCTAAATTTTGTTATGTTAAGAGTCTCTTTTTTTCTTTTTCTGGTTTCTACTATAGCTGAACATTCAATCATTTCTTGAAACCTGATCCCATTTCTCCTGCTGCTCTCAACCTCTGCTTCATCTTTGTATCTTTTAATTGTATGTACTATTTCTTGACGTTCATGCCTTTCTCTAATTATAGTGAATGTGCTAAATTCTCATAGATTGTTAACTGCTTTTTGTTTGATTACTTGGTATACAAACTTCCATTATTCCTTCAGCTACATTCCCCATAAAGTGCTGACTATTTATTGTTTGACTGACCTAGAATTCAGTAATCTCAAACATTATTTAGTAAGATGTATTGTTTGCTTATTAATCTTAGTTCTATTTTTGGACTGTGGAATGACTTTTAGTGTTATGGTCAAGACAGAAATGAGATTGTGGGAAACTGGTTTGGTGTCTTTTTATAGGGTGAGATTATGGCAGTATATTCAGTCTTGCATCATGATAATATTCAAATACTTTATCATAAAGTTCTCATCTAACAGCATATCAATAATTCCTTATCTATTAAAACAAGAATGAACAATGTGTTTGTAACTATGTGAACTGTAGTGATATAACTATATCTCCAGAGTTAGCAGGACTTGAATTTTTGGCCATTCTTACCACCTCATCTTCCCAGTGTTAAGTTTTATTGATGTTTTTAATCTGTCTGACATTAGTTGAGCTGAGTTGAGTTGAGCTGAGAGATGAAATTTAGCAGGCAATCTGATTACTAGTTTTGGCTGTCAGATTTCAACAGCATGGGCTCTGGGTATGACTAAGAAAGCAAAGAACACTCAAGAAGCACATAGATTTCTGACTACTGTAATAGAACTTGGCAAAATTTCCCCATTTTATCTATACTGCAAATAAGCTAAGAAAGAATTCAAATACACTTGACCATACAATGTTTGTGTCTGTACATATGACTGGGATTTTACTTTTTTTTGCTTTATACATTCCTTCTATACTGCCAAAGAAATGGCTTATCATATGTTTTGGATAAAATTAAATTTCTTGCTCCCCCCCCCAAAAAAAAATAAAATAAAATAAATGGAAATACAATTAAAAGCATAAAGGTAATAGAAGAGAAAATAATATTAAGATTGCTATATAAGAGGAAATGATAAATTCACTATTTATTTATTCATTCATAACTGCAAAATATCCCATCTTATTGCCCATAGGTGCGCATGCAAATGATTAATTTCAAAACAGAGTAAGCCTGAAGAGCAGCACTAAAATGTTTTATATCCTGGCAATGAAGTAGGTTCTGTCCCATTAGAAGTGGGGTGAGAAAAGGCTGCATGAGTGATCCAAATAAAAAGAGGAGAAAGAAAAGAGAGAGAGGCATCATCTCAATACAATAACAGAAATGTACATTTTATAAAATAATAAATAAAATAATAATAAAATACCCAATAAGGTAATGACAAGTTTATTGCATTCTGGGAAAGACACAAGTCCAGTCAATCTAAATCTGCAATTAGAAAACAATTAATATGGAAACTGATTAGACAACTAAAAGATTCTGCTAATGGACTTTTTTGTTTTTAACCTTGTTTATGAAATGCTAATAATTAAAGTCTTTACTTCTGGTGTTTTTGCTAGACATTTTTACTGCAGAAAAGCTCAAAAGGGATAGGTAACCGCAGGAACTGACAAAGCAACAGGACCAATTATCCAACCAGATCCCATTTTATTTTTCATGCTGGAAGGCCTTGCTTAGGAAATAAAATTTAATGGAAAAAAAAACAATGTAAAGCTTTGAGCAGCTATTAGAATTCCTCAAGCATGCTCCTTTTGAAAGGGAGCACTGAAGTTTGAAAATTTAAGTATCAGATATACAGCAAAGAGCAGCTGTTTCACTCAGAAGCCCATGCACAGCTGCACGCAACCCATAACTAGATTTCCCTAAATATTTGTGTTCTACCATCAATTTGTGGTTTAAGAATTTTACATGACAAGGAAAAATTAAGTTAAACGGTCAAAGGAGTCAATCCATGTAACAAAGAATTATGACAGATTATTATGCATAACTTGTAAATGCATATGTGACCAATAAGGACCTAATAGCATGACAGGTGGTAGTATTTAAATGTTTTAATCAATACAGAACTTGAGCTCCAACATAAAACATAGCTAACTATATCCATAACAGAGAATATTTGTAGTTCGGGGTTGAAATGAGGGGCCCTTGCTACTCTCTGAGCTTAGTTGTTTTCTTGAAGATGCTTCATTACCCAAACTAGGTAGTATCATCAGTCATTAGCACTGATGACGTTACCTAGTTTGGGTAATGAAATGTTTGCAAGAAAACCACCAAGCTCAGAGAGCATCAAAGACTCCTTATAGCTAACCATATTAAAAAAACCCTTCCCAGCACATTCAATGTACAAAGATTCACCCTGGAAAGAGCATTAGAGATTCATCTTAATAATAATAATAAAAAAGATAAGACCTTCTCTCTTAATGGCCTGTGCCATTCAATAAGTGGTAGGATAAGGGAAAGAGTGGAGATACATTTAAAAACAGACACACACAAAAAATGAAGAATATAGATGAAGTCCCCACTGCCCAGTTCTTGGATACTGTAATCTTCTAAAGCCATTTAATTCATGTAAAATTGAAACCTGGTACTAACAATTATAGTTAGAATTTGCTGGTCCACGAGCAAGATAAAGTGTCTAATTATACCTAGAAATGGTCCCATGGCCACTATATTAACTTTAAGACTGGTGACATATGTCCCATTTGAAGTCCTGGTTAGTAATCTTACTCCTAACCAATGCTATACAGGTAGTCCTTGACTTATAACCATTTGTTTAGTGACTGTGACTTATGAAACGTGACTTGTGGCCATTTTTCACGCTTACAACCACTCTAGAATCCCCATGTTCAGATAACAGATAACAGATAATCAGAGTTGGAAGGGACCTTATAGGTCATCTAGTCCAACCCTCCCCCCCACCCAAGCGGGAGACCCAACACCATTTCTGACACATGGCTGTCCAATCTCTTCTTGAAGGTCTCAAGTGACTCCCACAACTTCTGAGGGCAAGCTGTTCCACTGGTTGATTGTTCTCACTGTCAGAAAGTTTCTCCTTGTTTCCAGGTTAAATCTCTCCTTGTTCAGTTTCCATCCATTATTCCTTGTCTGGCCTTCAGGTGCTTCAGAAAATAGCTTGACCCCCTTCTTCCTCCCTGTGGCAGCCCGTCAAATATTGGAAGACTGCTATCATGTCTCCCCTGGTCCTTCTCTTCACTAGACTAGCCATGCCCAGTTCCTTCATTCATCCTTTCTTCATTTTAGTTTCCAGTCCCCTAATCATCCTGGTTGCTCTTCTCTGTACTTTTTCTAGAGTCTCAACATCTTTTTTATAATGTGGTGACCAAAACTGGATGCAATACTCTAGGTGTGGTCTTACTAAGGCTTTATAGAGTGGTATTAGTACCTCCCTTGATCTCGATTGTATCCCTCTGTTAATGCAACTTAGAATTGCATCATGTGAGCAGCCACTTGGCAGCTGGCTCATATTTATGATGGTTGCACAAACCTGGGTTCATGTGATCCCCTTTTGCAACCTTCTCACAAGCAAAATCAACGGGAAAGCCAGATTCACTTAATAATCGCATTACTGATTTAACAACTGTTGTGATCCACTTAACAACGGTGGCAAGAAAGGTCGTAAAATGGGGCGACGCTCACTTAATTGTCTCACTTAGCAATTTTGTGGTTGTAAGTCGAAAGCTAGCTGTATGTTATTTTTACCATGACACGTATTCCACGAGCCTGATGAATAATCTATTATACTATTTTACCCAATTCATGCACTGAATCTTTTGGCGTTATCACTTTGTTTTCCTTCTAGTGGTTGCTTACTTTAAAACCAGATTTGGATCCTCAAGACAAACTCCAAGTTAGACCAGAAAACCAGAACACTTATCTCCCAGACTGACAATGGGATAGTACATTGTTTGCCACAAAGGTTATTTATTATTATTTTATTATTTGTTTGTCGAGCATGTATTAGATAACGGATATAAGTATAAACATGATTATTAATATATGAAATGGATACGAATAAAAGGGAACATTAGGACAAGAGCGGTAGGAACGTTGATGCGCGCCCCTTACAGACCTCGTAGGAATGGGGTAAGGTCAATAGTTGACAGTGGAAGGTTAAAGTTTTGGGGAAGAAACCACAGAGTCAGGTAGTGCATTCCAGGCATTGACCACTCTGTTGTGAAGTCGTATTTCCTGCAATCGAGTTTGGTGCGGTTTACCTTGAGTTTGTATCTATTGTGTGCTCGTGTATTGCTCCAAACACAAACAAAAATTATTCTTAATTTGTTTTTGCTTAGTTTCTCCTAGAAATTTAAATCTTAAGGGGGCTATAAGTGGTATGTTGAATGTTTCAGAAAGTGGACAAATTTTATTTCCAACACCATTTCAAATAACACATAACTATCAAGTTCCCTGCTATTAGAGTCTCTCTCTCTCTCTCTGATTCTTGTGTATGCTCGCCAAAACACACCCACCAAAGATGCATCTTCTTTCAAATCTCTATGAAGTCAGTGGAGTCACAGGGAAGCGGAAAGGATGTGTGATCACCACAAGCAGCATCTAATGTTCCAGTCATAGAGAAGGCACAATAAAGAGAAGGTTGATTTGGTTGTAGTGTACAAGGAGAGCAATGTCAAAGAAACATTTGTCAAGAAGGGAACACGCAGCAATGAGTTACTGAAGGTCAAGTGAGGATTTCTTTTAATCTTGATTTTTTAAAGCCAGAACTGGAGCAGCGAATTTTATACAGCAGACCAACGTAAGGAGTGGGCAAAATTACTGTGTCATCAAAATACTACACAAGGCTTGCTTCTTTATAGACCTCAATAAAAAAATAATGTATTCTTTGGGTAAAATGTTTTCTAAGGCACTTTCAGCAAATTTATGAACTACACTTGCTAGATGATTAGTGAGGGCATGCTAAAATTGGGTAGATAATTAAGGTGGAAAGCAGGTATCTAAATCATAAAAGCTTAACTAAAAACCATGAAAAACATGCCATGAATACTTGTGGGTTATAATTTTTGTCGCTAGATTATGGGTGACGAGCAAAATTAAAGGGCACTAACATAAGGAGCAACTGCTTAACAAATTTGGAACAATCTGGTGTTCTCTCTTTTATTCTTATTCAGTCTTATTCAAGATTGCCTTAATCTGAATGGTTTGCAGATTTGATTTCACAGTAGGTAAGTTTTAAGATACTGTTTGAAGCTAAGAGAAACTCAGCTGCATCCAAAGGTAAGCTGAAAATTTCCGGCATGGAAAGACTTAAGTGCAGAATCTGAAAGGGTGCTCACTGAATAAACTCACTGAATGAATTGCACATAATAACAGAAAATACACTATATTATATATGATACAAAAGTATATTAAATGTACTTTTAAAATGGTGATGAAATATGTTGATATTTGCCCTCAATGGTGACCTGCACTGCCAGCAATATTAGAATACTGCTAAATTATGTTTTGAAGCAAATCAAGCTTAGCTTTGCCTATTGGAAACATCTTAGAGAAAGAAATGATGAAATTTATGAATTAAGGATTCATATACTCAAGGTTACCTAGCCATATGGAACATTTCATTAACTGCAGTAGAAGTAATTCTGTGGGAGAACTTTGCATGAATTAGATGTGGTATCTAGAAATAATAATTTCTGTTTGTAAGGTTCCTTTATCCAAATGAATTAAAACCCAACTGTTTGCTTCTTTTCAGTTTTTAGAAATATGTATTCTCCCAAAAATAAAACATTGGGGGGAAGAGGGTTGAGGAGAACAGGTCAATCTAAAGTCCAAAAGAGTCAACAGCCAAAAAGTGTTTTGGTTTTTTTTCATATTAACTTGTTAGATTAATTTGATTTGTTGTGTTGTATTGCAAAACTTTCTATAGGAAGATTTACTATGGAGGACACTTTTTAAACAGAAAAATATGTTCAGTACAAACATGCTTTAACTAGATTCAACTGAAACAAATCCAACCACTTTAGACATGGGTACCGTATCGGTTCATTTTATTTTATTGTATTCTCCATAGCAAAGCAGGCAATTCCCATACAAAACTTCATTCTCATGCTGGAATGTCCTTGACTTTTAGCACAAGTCATTGGAGGGATGCTGTTTTATACAATTGTGAGGAGAAGGAAATTCTCAAAGGTAAGAGAATAAACCCAATGCAATGATTGAAAGTAATGCTTATGTTTTACTGTTTATTTTGAGACAATTCAAATATTATGGTTTGATCAGAGAAAGGAACAAAGCTACTGAGAAAACATGATTTCTTTGTTTCTTTCATAAAGGGTAAGATCATACAATAGATATTTTCTACCTTCTATGAGAGAAGACAGATGGAGAGGGATGGTGAAGTAGGAGGAAAAATGGGTATATGCTATTGATCATTTTTTAAAAAAAATTTGGAAATCGGTGTTTGCAATACAAAAAGCAATTACGGAACGTAACACCTAAAATCCATTATGTTGCCTGATTAGAAACAATAATTCACTCATTCTCCCAATTTAGGCTTTAGATCATTTTATAGAAAGGAAAATATCAGGCCCTTTTCTCTATAGCAAACTACAGTATATGCTAACGAATAGCATCTATCTATCCAATTGCTCCCGTTGGACCTCACTTAGACACGTGCGCACATACGCACACCAATGTATTTAATCCTGCAAGACAAGGTTATTATATTGCCCCAACAGAAATGATAAGTTGAGTCCCCTGCTGATAAAATAATAAAGGAAACACAGAGTAAGGAAATGGAAGAGAACATCATCTGGACTTAGATAAAAGTCATTGGGAAGATTCCCAAGGTGACATGGAAGAGGGGAAAATTGGTGAACGGGGGTGAGTTGAAGCAATCTTAAGAATGAGCAGGCTGCCAAGGACTTGCAGTCTGATTATGTAACAGTGGGAGCGCTGCAACAGCTGTAACTTCAGGGACTGGTCCTAAATCCCTTTGCTCACCGGAGAGTTGCCATAATTTCAAAGGTCACTGAATGAATGGTTGCAAGTTGAGAAGTACCTGTAAAGTTCTACTAGGAAAACAGGATTTGGCCATACTTCTCCACACACCTAAAATACACATGAGCTGGTTGAAACCACACAATTCTCAGTTACCTACACATTACTATGCAGAGTGCTTCTTTCCAGAATTGGTAAAAAAAAATAAAAATGCCAAGAACAATAAAGCATCTGCAGCATTTCCAGATGCTATTTGGAATATAGAATAACAGAGTCGGAAATGATCTTGGAGGTCTTCTAGTCCAGGGCTCCCCAAACTTGGCAACTTTAAGACTTGGGGACTTCAACTCCCAGAATTCTCCAGCCAACATGGCTGGCTGAGTTATTCTGGGAATTGAAGTCCACAAGTCTTAAAGTTGCCAAGGTTGGAGACTTCTGCTCTAGTCAAACCCACTGCTTAAGCAGGAAACCCTATACCAAGGGTGTTAAACTCACAGCCCACAGACCGGTTCCTCACCCGCTGGCTATGCCTTCCCCTGCTTTAGCGAAGAGGAAAAAAGTTGCAATACATCATGCCATGAGTTTGACACCCCTGCCCTATACCATTTCAGACAAATTGCTGTCCAATCTCTTCTTAAAAACTTTCAGTGTTGGAGTATTCACAACTTCTGGAGGCAAGTTGTTCCACTGATTAATTGTTCTAACTGTCACAAAATTTCTTGTTAGTTCTAGGTTGCTTCTCTCCTTGCTTAGTTTCCACCCATTGCTTCTTGTCCTTCCCTCAGGTGTTTTGGGGAATAGCTTGATTCCCTCTTCTTTGTGGCAGCCCCTGAGATATTGGAACACTGCTATCATGTCACTCCCTAGTCCTTCTTTTCTTCAGACTAGACATACCCAGTTCCTGCAACTGTTCTTCATATGTTTTATCTTCCAGTCCCCCAATCATCTTCGTTGCTCATTTCTGCACTCTTTCTAGAGTCTCAACATCTTTTTTACATCGTGGCAATTAAAACTGGATGCAGCATTCCAAGTGTGGCCTTACCAAGGCATCATAAAGTGGTATTAACACTTCACATTTCATTCTATACCTCTGTTAATGCACCCTAGAATTGTGCTGTTTTTTGGTGGGGGACGGGCAGCTGCAGAAGCACACTATAGCTCCCATTCTAATTCACATGCTTTGCATCTAAATCATCCATATGGGGTTCTCAGCACAGCTACAGCCGTCATGCTTCTCAGACTACATTCATGTTGTCTACACATAATTATGAAAAGTCTGAACCCTGCTATGAAAACTGCAGAATACTTATACATAGGAAGGATAGTTTTTCTCTGACACAAAGTTAAGTGAGGAACAGCTAGAGGAATTTCACAGTTGGCAAGAGACGTGGTGCCTCATTCGCTCCTTTAATAAGCTTTTCATCCTCTGGAAAAGTTTGGATCTCCAAAGACATTTTTTATCTATTATGCACTTGCTTGATGCTAAACTGCTGCCATTAAAAAAAAGGGAGGGGGAAAATTGCCTAGGACAGCTATTTGAATCAAAGGAGATATATACTTGAAAAAAAGAAATCTAAGGAGATTCAAAAAAGAATAATTAAAAAGGGAATGAAATATAATATGATTTTTTCTTTTCTTTCCTTCCCTTGATTGTCAAATTAAAAGAGCAGTTTCTTCAACTAAATGGATTTTATTTTCCTTCCTTATTAAATGTAGCCTGTGTACTACTAGCATTTGAAGATGAGTGAGGTACGGTAATAGCTCTTGCAAATTGTGTATATAATGGAACTTGTCTTTAATGGACATATTTCTTATTGAGCTGATGTAAATCTCCAACTTTTTTCAATTAATCAAGCAAATCCAACTGTGAAAAGCTTTGATGTCTTGTCACTCTTCTTTTTCCCCTTTTAGTTTTAATCTTCCTTGCTTAGGTATTTCTCATGTAATATCCATAACTATCACCTACTCTCCAATTCTTTGATTTGTATCATCTTATGCCCAGAGATTTAACCTATTTTGAATACAATCCTCTGTACTAGCCTCACATATATCCTGGCTCTTAATTATCTGTTTTGTTTTGTTTTTATCAGAATTGGTATGGGATTAGAAGGTAAAGGTTCCCCTCACACATGCGTGCTAGTCGTTTCCAACTCTAGGGGGCAGTGCTCATCTCCATTACAAAGCTGAAGAGCCAGCACTGTCCAAAGACATCTCTGTGGTCAAGTGGCTGGCATGACTAAACGCTGAAGGCGCACGGAACACTGTTACCTTTCCACCAAAGTGGTTCCTATTTTTCTTCTTGCATTTTTTTACATGCTTTCGAACAGCTAGGTTGTCCTGCTATACAAAGTGGCTTGTCCTGTCAGCGTTGATGGGACTGTTCTCGGTTCTTGTTCCTTGGTTAGGCTGTTATTTACTGTTGGCTTGTTTGTCTATGTTGGTAGGTCCATGATTGAGGTATTGTTTATTTGAGTATTGATCTTGTGTTAATCTTGGTATTAATCTCTGCTCGTGTAGATGTTGATTGCTGGTAAGCAATCTCTTGATTGCTGGTAAGTGCTTTGATCTTTTTGTTTCCTTCAGAGCTTTTTCGTTGTCTCTTTTGAGTATATTCTGCTGGCTCCTCAGTTTTATTCTTTGTTTATTTATTACTTGGTTTTAGAAGGCCACCCAATTCAAACAATGTGACTTTGCGTGGTATATGATAATAAAAAACAAACAAGCAGCAAATCAACCATGTAACACTTAAATATATACCATTTATGAACATAAAATAGGAACTGCAAAAAAAAAAAAACCCAAAGGGATTTCCATTCAACTAGTCCTTAATGCCTGGGGGGAAAGGTTTGCTTAACAGCTTTCCTAACAGTGAGTAGAGTTGAGGCCTGATATATATTAGTTGGGAGAGAGAGAGATCATTCCAGAGAAAGGCAGACATCGCAGAAAAGGTATCCTCCCTGGGTCCCATAAAACGTTAAGATTTAAAAGAAGAAACTCTTATCAGTTTTCAGTTGATAAAAGAAACGTTGGCCTCGTTTTGAAGCCATACTAAATTTTGAAGTAATGCTCAGCATTATAGAAATCAGCTTCTGTGGGCTTGTGGGGGGCTCTTTTCTTCAGTATGAACTTGGGAAACTTTGCCTCCCGTTTTAGATGAACTGCAGACTGTGATGCCATCCAAAATGGACAGAGTTATGATTAATCCTAAAGATGAAAAATTGAAAGTAGCTAACCTCAAACCAAGCCGAACTGGTAGTTAAAAAAGCCTCCCACTATCACCTGAGAGGAGGGGAAAAAAGCCTCCGACAATCAGCTGAGAGGAGAAAGAAGAGAAAGGCGCAGGATCGGCCCTCCCATCTGCCCCTGAGCTTTTCTTTATCCTATCAGCTGATTGGCGCTGCAGGCCTCAGCTGGTGTGGGGAAAGCTGCCCACTCGCGATCACCAAACTGGTAGTGGAACAGGTAGGATCCCACTGCTGATATAAACCATGGTTCCTTTTAAAAAAAAAACTATAATAGTTTGGTCTGCATATAACACAACAGTAAATCCATTAGCAGAGAAGTAGAAGCTTCTCGTTTCTTTATGACCACAACAGAAAGAAAGTGGGCAGGGTTTGAGTTGATCTGAGAAGCCAGATGTGAACATTTTTTCTTGAAATGGGCAGTACATCAGCTAACACTCCATTTATAATGTTTTCGTGCAGGCTAGGGCTTAAACAAGTTTCAGTCGTTTATTACGCATACCATAACTTTGCATTAGAATGAACAGTCATGCTACAACTGTACATTTGGAAAAAAATAATGTGGGCAATATGTGCTCTTCTTTTTTAACCAGTCCTCATGGAGGTTGATGAAAGAGAAGAAGGTTTAGAAAACACTCGCAGAAGCAAGAATTTCAGAGAAGCTCTTGATTGTGGAGTCGAACGTTATTTACTTGACTCTACACATAGCAATCAGCATTGCTGAGACTTTCGTCTGACGAGCAAAAGCAGACAAAATCTGACAAACCTTCCTGGGTTGGATCTGAATGGATTAATGCCTAATATAGTGGATTTAGTCACAGCCCCTATTCATTCTGACACAGGAAAGCAGGCCAATGAAACCAGCAGCGAAATAATATGCTGAAATTAGAGGAAAAACAGAGAGCAAATGAGATGGCCCAGAATGGCCTTTGGAAAGATGCAATTGCATCCCTGAAGTGGGAGTACAGAACAAAACAAGGCCCATTACTTTGGACTGTTTATTTTTCATTTTTCAAGAAGTAATGGATATATTTTATGGATACTATTCACACTGACTAAATGTGCACATTTTAGGCTTTATTATTAGCTTTTTTTTTAATAAAGATGATATTAGCACCTTAGCCCGGCATCCATACCTCTTTTTGAAGTTTTGTAAAACATGTTTTTTCCTCTGAGCCAAAGCCATTTCCTTTAATGTACAAAAGCTGGCCCTTTCAACAACCATACAAGGAAGGTGCTCTGAAGCCCTTGATTAAAGGAAGAAAATCTGCGTGAGAAGGAAATGCCACAGACTTTAAGGGTCTAGCAAAATAAAGCCCTTATTGCACATTAATGCCTTTTACTGTTTGATTGGCTGCTTTCTGACATATACTGAATGCAGGTAATCATTTGTTTCTCTACCCTACGTAAAAATTTGACTGCTCCCTTAATAAGCACTTATTTTGCTTTGGATGACATACTTGTGGTTTGCAAAGGTCCCGAGAGTTTCTCTCTCAAATTCAGGGACAAGTTTCTTTCCAGCTTCACGCCAACTTAGATGCCTGATTTTTATAGGGGAAACGTTATCTGCCGCCAAAATGTCATACCATTTTTATGTTAGATTCTAGCTTAATTACATTAAACAAAGAGTTGACCAATGTACAATAGGGCTTCATGTGTTTGATTTTCAAGAAGGATAAATAACTTGTTCCTGTTTCTCACCTCTGGCTCTTAAAAACAGTCCAATTAATTAATCCAAATATAATGTCAGAAATTTGAACACCGTGACTGAATTTATTCTTAGAAGAATTGCAGATGAAGTAGTTGTAATGCTAGACTGTTAAAAGTGAGTGTCTTAGCTGTTTGGCAACCTGAGTGTATAGCTAACGCATAGCATGCCATTATTTCTTACATGTTTCCCCAGGGCTAACACCTGCCCTGGATGCACATAAAAAATAATAAGTTTCTCAATGATAGTTTGATATATGACCATTAAAGTTAGCTTATTAATTTCTAGCATATTGGTTTCATCAATTATTTATCACCTCAGGAGTTCCTTTGATGTTGAACGAGGCGGGAGTTCTTTTGGAAGTGATGAAATCTAAAAGGTCTATCGTTATTTTTGCTGAAAAATTCTTTGTCTCTAGAGCTTCATTGATGAAACTCTATGAAAACTCAGAGAATTCAATCACTTCACAAGGCTGATTTGACAACATCTAATGCTGTGATGGCTGCAGGGGAAAAATGAACTATTCAGGCTTTATTACAGACCGATGCTTAATATTGCACTTAACACACGTAATTTAGTTCTCCAAAACTGCAAGAATTAGTAGATTTCTAAGAATTCAGATCTGTTGACAGAACAGATTAACTATGCCTCAACTTGGACAAAATGTAGCTGTTGGAAAACATGCCAGGTCACAGCATGCTCTTACTCTAGATTTTTAGAAAAGGGGGAAATCCAATTTACAAGCAGCGGAGAAATGTATGAGTTTTGTTTGATCTCAATTGTTAGCCATTAGCTCAGCACTGATTGGTTGAAATATCTTCATTTCTTTCTAGCCAAGAAGGAGACTCTCTTGGCAATTGCACTAGAATAGAATAAACATAATTTATAAACATATAATTCATGGTTGCACAGTATAGCCCTTGATGCTTGCTGAGCATGATTCTTTGCTTGCAGACATTTGATTATCCAACTAGGTAACTCTTGTCAGTTACATCTACCCAACCCACCAAAGCGGGGAGGCGAGTCCCATCCTCGAGGGAGATACCCCTGGTGGGACCCAGAAGGGCCTTTGTGGTAGCTCCCTCTCTCTGGAAAATCATTCCCCCAGAGACTAGAATGGCCCCCACTTTAACACTCTTTTGGAAGGTGCTGAAGACCTGGTTCTGCCAGCAGGCCCGGAGAACGCAGAGCGGGATAGAGCCCATTAAATGGCTTGTGTGATGTGTTGTCGATGGGGCGGGGGTTATTTTATTTTATTATATGATTAGTCTTTTATTAGTTTTATTGTTTTATATAGAGAGGTTTTCATATTCCTGTAAGCCGCCTTGAGTAGTCATGTGCGAAGAGGCGGCAATATAAATTTCGTAAAATAAAATAAAAATAAATTATCAGGGCCAGTGAATGTAGGGTTTGCTTCCTGTTTATATACAGTAGGTGGCCCTGCCAGTATAGGTGAGGTTGTGGTTTTCTCCTTGGTAGATCCTTGATTACGGTATTGCTTTCTGAACCTCTGGTGTTAATCAGTTTAACTGGATTTTGGCTGCTGGAGAGGATGTGTTCTGGTCCTTTTGTTTCCTCCTTAGCTTTGTTATCATCTCTTATCATTTGAGTAGTATACAAATACGGTTTATCTCTAGGTGTCTATTGATGGCTGGTTTGGCTGAATGTCAAACTTCCAAGAATTTCCCATTTGGCTCAACAAAATAGTTTCAAATGTGAATGGGAAGTCATGGCCAACAAATATCCTTCATAACATGGAAGAACCTTACAATCAAATTTTATTATGTGTATCAAGGAGATTGTGGCTATATTTGTTAAGCTTCCTCTTTCAATTAATTTTTGCTTTTTGCACACGCATGCACGCACACGTGTATACACACATACACACACACACACACACCGCTTAGACTCCATTAACTAAAAACATAAAGATATATGCACCAATTACTGGGAAAGTGTATAAACTGTAGAAATAGAACAGAAAATCATGAAGGAGCCTTGAGTATGTTCAGTATAGAAATATAGGCACTTTCCCACAGTGCAACCTTTGAACATCTTTTACCATGCAAAGGTACTTGTGGAAAGTGCCACTTATAGCACAACATCAATGGAAAACTATCTGCTAAATGGAAGAGGGATACCCTTGAAGATAGCCCCAAAATTTGCTGGTTCCCAAGTTAATTCCAGTCCCAACTAACATACTGGCCTTTATTTACAAAATTTTTCTCCAATATGTTTTTATCGCATCTTAAGATTTCAAATACAGCAACTTTGTCTTTTTAGCATTGACCCCCAATTTTGGATAGCTTGTCTCATTGATAAATGCCTTGTGCCAACTCTATTTTAATGTTTTCAATGTGAAGCAGGGGACTTTCATTATCTAAGACTTTTTAATCAATTGATGTATGGTTGTTAAATATAAAGGCTGCTCAGCAAATTTTTAATTATTTGGACAGTGGCTTTTATTATTTTGTTGCTTTATCATTTTATTATACATTTTTAATTATTGTTTTGTTTTGTGTATTTTAATTATTCAGAATTTTAATTGATGATTTTAGTTGAATCCACCAGGAAGACTTGGCTTGGAAGGGGTGGCACTGATAATGCAAAAATACACATTTAAATGGAATAAGGTTACTAGGTGAGCAAGAGTGACTGATGAATAGCAGAGCTTAAATTGTCTCTTTTGAAACTTGCAGATGCAGAATCATATCCTCTAGATTTTTTACCACATTCCAAATTAATGTTGATATATATTTCTGAATTCCAACTATAATAGGGAGAACTATAATATCTTCAGAGACACAGTCACTATTTTAATGGTCTTAATGCTACCTTTAAATAATTGTCCCCAAATTACCAGGCTATAATATAAATTTAAAACACAATAATAGGTAGGCAGAAGGTATAACTGGAATTCTTAGAGCATACTATGGGCACTTTCGCAGCATGGTTGTAATGAGAAGGTTCAAAAATTGGCCAATATGAGTGTGGTCAATCACATGATATCAATTTATCAAATGCAAAATGATAAAGATGCCCTCTGCCTAACCCCCTCTTGGTTCCTTATGTTGATTTTTAACATTTTATTTTCCTCTGGGCGGTTGAACAAAGGATAGGATTTTAAGCAGCCATCATTTTACTTCCTATTGATGCTATCGGGGTAGGGAAAGCCCTGGTAGCTTTCTTCAAAATAAAATATGATGCTGAGGCTGGCATTTTAATTAATTAACCTTTCAGGCAGGTAGATTTTTCGTTCTCAGGCAACAATTCCACTGATGTCAGTAAGAATATTTCAAAGTAATCAGAAGACTGAACTGACAGATTGCCTCTGTCAGTTCAGTCCTCGTACA
Organism: Pseudonaja textilis; assembly: GCF_049901715.1. NCBI lineage: Eukaryota > Metazoa > Chordata > Lepidosauria > Squamata > Elapidae > Pseudonaja > Pseudonaja textilis. The sequence continues at coordinate 206,085,777 of NC_141990.1, forward strand.
GAGCACCTAATGGACTGGATTAAGTAGCTTCATTTTTATGCATAACGTTTTCCCATTATATGTAGATATCACAATATTTATCTATAAAACATTCTTTTAAAGAAGAGCAATTAACATTTATATACCATGCAATTTATCCATCGTAACATTATAGTCAAATCATCATGGTTATAATTCTCTAGCTGAGATTTGAATTATGCTATGATCTTTATGGATTTGTCAAGTTTTAGTTCCCCTTATAATATTTACCCATGTCTACACGGGTATTATTTCATGCTGCAGAACTAAAGAATGAACTGTAAACAAGCCCTAGATTTACATCTGGGACAGCATTTTATAGCAATCCACTTCCAATTAATAAATTTATCTATATGCATAATAAACATGAAAAATAATTATAAACTTGGTATATAGTAATGACACATAGGGAAATGAGTACCATAATTACAAAATAGTCCTAATGAACAAAATGTTAAATTATATTACTCTTTAGAATCTCATAATACATTTGTTAATTTCAGCATTTAACAGAACGCCCAAATTACACACTGTAGTTTCATAGAACAATTTTGTGTATGCATGATGACTTATATGAATAAATTATAGCAATTATAGCAGTCCAAAGGAGCAAATTTAAAGCCTAAATGTATAGGGGGTCTATTTAAATACTGGTCAGCACAATTCCCTTAAGTAGTGGAAAGTAGCACACATATTATTTGGGTCTTGTTACAATGTATTCAACCCTTGGAGGAACATTCTATACTTCCCCTTAAGTGAAATCCTCTTATTTCTGAGCAGACGTAAATATGGTTGCCCTGCAAATCCTTCGCCAACTGTGGCATCTATAAAGAATTTTAATTTAATTTAAAACGAAAGGAGTACTAAGCATTTGATATGAAAAGAAGAGACCAAAAAGCAAAACAAAAAATCGCACTCTAGGGCCTAAATAGTTTTCTGTCTCCTTATGTTTTCAAACTCCTATAATGTGCAAATAAGAATATGCATAATGTTTAACGCAACATTAAACAACTGTGATGAGTAACACTAATTTATTTCTAATAATTGTATTAGCAGGGTGGCTTTATTTCATTTGCAATGAAAGCGGAAGGCAGCCTGCCCAGCTTCCAATACAAACAAACAGACAAACGAACAGGCAGTGCTAAATGTTCTGTTGGGTGGAGGCCAACATCTACGCTCCAAACAGCTCCCAGTGCATAAGATTAGCTTGCCCGTCCTACCAAAATGTTGGAAGTGTTACCGTAAGATCTATAAAACAGAATGCACGCACATTCATCTGCCGTTTAAAACTTTGCTATTAAACCAGGGAAGAAAATGTCTTCCATTCCTCTTTAGAAAACAATGACCTGTTCTTTTCAGTTAACTTTCGCACGCTAGGCTTTCGTAGAAAATAATAGCTCGCTTTCAAGTTAAAGATGTTTCCCCCAAAAAAAACATAACAACCCCCCCATCTCTGGGATAGTGATTACAGTTTCAGACGAGATCAGGGAGATCCAAGGATCTATTCTAAGCCCAGAAAGATCATTTAGTGACTAAGCCCAGTCACTTTCATCCTATCTCATCTCAACCTATCGCAAAGGGTGAGTATTGCAGGGGGAAAAATGGATGCGGGAGCGATCGGTACAACCTCTTGAGCTCTTGGGCTAAGGCCCCAGTTTTGAGTGAGGATATAAATCCCACATTAAATAAACAAAGTGGTATATTGGATACCATATTTTACCGAAGTATCTATATACTACCAAAACTCTCATTTTCGTGACCTTTTACTGGGAAAAATGGTGCATCATAAGACAACAAGTTTGGAATCAAGATGCTTCAAATGGGCCTGACCGGTACAGCACTTTGTACACACTACTCTGACTTCACCATGCAATCTTCTTCACTTGCACCACCCCATGCGTACAGCTTGATCCACACAGCACCTCTTACGTATTCTTGGGTACTGTTTCCAACCTTGCTACCTGCCCCACATGGCAATTAGGGAGCGAGAATGTTGTAGATTTTGTCTTCCTTATGTACAATAGATCTTAATTGCTTAATTAGCATTCCCCTGCCCTAAATGTAGGTGATTTTTTTTTAAAATGCCATGGCTATGGTATCGTGTTTTTTTTTTCTCAAATCTTCTATCGGAGAGCTCAAAACAATTCTGAAGCTCTTTGTATGCCATAGACCTACCCTGTGTGAGATTGCCACTAAAGTAAAAAAAATAAAAAATAAAGCATTGATTTATCAAATATAAATTGTTCATGTATTTTCCTCTCCAATAAATATCCATTAACTACTCCATTTTCACAAAAAGTGCAAATCACAAAGGAAAATGTTGAAACATCACATTGGAAAATTTAAGAGTATTTGTTTTGGGATTCTGGTTTATTTTATTTTGAAGACAGCAAATCTTAAACCTTTAAGTCTTATTAGACAGTTTAAAGTTTTCATAACGTAGCTTATGTATCTATTGGGAAAATAAATCACCACCGACAAATCATACAGTAAATAGGAAAGGAAATAAATCTGGGAATGATGTTTCAACACATGCAGTCACCTTCATATTCCTGGAATCTAATTTTGGGTATAACTTTACGCTCTAGTTTTTAGCATTATCCTGAAATATTTGTTTAGTTACACAGTTTGTTAGTACACACTTTTCTAGGGATCCTAGACTGTACTTTTGCTGCTGCTCATCACAAAAGCCAAAATTGTAACTGTTGATATCTAGATTACTGTGATGTGATTAACATCCACTGTGATCCTCTTTCCTTACAATATTTTGTTTCTGTGATAATTATCCTTTGCTTGTATTGGCTACTTGGTTACCTGGCAGGAGCTCTTCCTGAGGGATCTATGACAATTCGCCACGGCTAACTCACCACGGCCAACTCACCACGGCCAAGTCACCACAGCTAACTCATCATGGCCAACTCATCATGGCCAACTCACCACGGCCAACTCACCACGGCCAAGTCACCACAGCTAACTCATCATGGCCAACTCATCATGGCCAACTCACCACGCCAACTCACCACAGCAACCATCTGGCCAAGTCATCACCAACTCACCACGCTAACTCATCACAGCCAACTCATCATGGCCAACTCATCATGGCCAACTCACCACGGCCAAGTCACCACAGCTAACTCATCATGGCCAACTCATCATGGCCAACTCACCACGGCCAAGTCACCACAGCTAACTCATCATGGCCAACTCACCACGGCCAAGTCACCATGGCCAACTCGCCGTGGGACAATTCGCTGCTACACTACCATCAAAGAAATGGTGGAATGGAAGCATTAAAGAAAGGATGCAAAAGGAGAGACAGAATGAAATGTGAATGACAAAAAATAAAATATTTATTTGTTTTAAATAATTAAATTAAAATGGTTAAATTGTCCTGTGGCAAGTTAGACATGACAAATTATTCCTAAGCAAGTTAGCCATGGTGAGTTGGCTGTGGTGAGTTGTCCCATTCCAGGCCAAGAATTCCTAAATTGGGGGTGATTGGGGCATATCCTGAGGATAATGGAGCAATTTGTGTTTGCTTGTTTGTGAGCTCAGGATTCATTTTGGACTTCCAGTGCCAAAACAAATGTGTAAAACAAGAGAGTCTGATTTTGAGAAGTTGGGTAGTAATGACATTATTTGAGACAGTCGAAAAAGGGAGTAATCAGATAAAACAATTTAAGACCTACTATCTTAGATCCTGCCAGGATATTGATATTAAGATCCTCCCACCGTTGGGTGCTTAGGAACTTCAAACTCTGTGCCATGAGATCATGGGATCTTGGAAGTTGCAGGAGTTCATGACCATAAATGTTTCCATGGGCCTCTCCAGGGAGGACAAAGAGCAAAACACACAACACAATGCTGCAACATAAACTCTACTCTTTTTGTGCTTGTATCAAGTCACACACAAGAACTGGAGAGGAGGGCAGAATTTGCACTTGAAATGCTTGTGTACGCATTGCCATTTTAATGAAATCTTTCTTTTACTATGGAAGCATCTGGGCTTAGCCAAGTAATTTGGAGTTCATTTAATGGATATGTGCTTTGTTTAATCTTTGCTTCTGAGCAAAGCCAATATGTGAGCAGGATACAGAGGATATCAGACTGCATGGCCAGGAACAGATCCTTTCTTGATCCAACTGTGGCTTTCACAGCTTGGAACTTTCACAGAGTGGGTGGGCCTGTTAGATAAATTATAGTGGGCACTTGGATATTTTGCCAGTGCTCTAGTGGGCATCTTTGTTGAGTACATGTTGGACTCTGGTATCAAGAAATGCTGCAGGTGTTTGATCAGATAGCTCACAAGCAGCTCGTTCCTGCTGGCAAACTTCGGAATTACCTCAGAGACATAAAACTGTCAAGCCCGGTATTGACATATGTGTAGCCATTTTAATTAGGCTTAATATATGTTTTTTTTTCTTACTTTCTCTTTGGCAGGCATGGGGGAAGGGTTTTGGGCTTGCCACATTCCTAAGTGGGGAGGAGGAGTGGAGATAGAGTTGTTTAGGCTAGGTTGATCATTCTTTCCATGGGAACCTGAGCTGTCCATGCCTAGGCACTGGAGGTGGAGATTTATAACACCAAGCAACACTGAATTACTTCTATTGGAGAATGTTACTTTTGGGGGGTTGTTTCTAACTTCTAATATGTGGGGTAATTCTGGGTTGTGTCAGATCCGGAATGACCATGGACTTTGCCAATTTGATGCTTTCCTAAATAAAATAAATTGTCTTGGAAGATGGACTTTGTGCTTTTCTTTTTAAAATGGATTTCATCACTTGGAAACTTGACAAAAACATTAGGTGAGCCATTAGGAGGACTGGTAGAACAAGTGAAAAGTAGATCTAACAAGCACCGGTAAAAGTTCATGTTCAAGCTTTTAGAGTGATGATAAGAGTGGCAAGTTGACAATGTTGCTGTTATTATGTTAATCGGTTGTCATCTATTCAGGGTGACTCATTGATAACCAGGAACTAATGGGTTGAAGCCCTGACACTTAATGAACAGAATCTGGAGAGATAGGCAGGACAGCAACTTTCATTGTAAAATGGGATTATTTTCAGCCTGTGGAGTCTGACACCCAGGGTCAATGTGCTGTGTTAGCATTTTTCTTGCACTTGTAATGGGCGGAAGGAATAAACTTGAGGAACATGACAATGATACCGAGACACGGGCAGATAAAAAGAAATCTTTGTCTGGGGCAGAAATGTAGTATGAATAAGGGACTCAGACAGAATCCCCATGGTTCTCAGGATGATAAAGGAAGGGATGGGTAAAGCACATTCAGATGTGCAAGATTCTGTTACTGTAACATTATAATAAAATTAACATTACATTCATGACTTTGATTTCCTAGTCTGGTCTGTCCTGAAAGGCTCTCAGCATCCCTCAGCTATATCCCACATCTCTCTTGCCAAATCAATTGTGTAACCATAATTGAGGCCAAGATTTATCATGAGAAATATATGAGTTATTAATCACAATAAGCCACATTCAGAGTGTTTTAATTACAATAAATACTTAATGTAATCCTTCGTTGCTGTCATTGTTTTGTTCATAGGTGACTGGAGGAGGCAGATGACTTTTAGCTAGTCTGAAATGATCTTGTAAAATACCATTCGCATCTAGCAAAGTGTTAGGTACCATGAGAAAATAGCTAATAAAGAGTAACAAAATTTATTTATGAACTCTTACCTCTTGATTGCAAACCGGGCCCACATGCTTCATTGATTCCTAATACACCTTGTCTTACTGAATCAGGCACCAATAAGCATTGACCCCATTTGTGGATCTTCCAACTGAAATGGAAACAGAAGTTATGATGCATCAGATTTAGTTTGTTTTGTTGGTTCTGATTTTCCCCCCCACAGAATTTAATTAGGGGCTGCACCAATAACATCTTAGCTTACTCAGTCAGGGATATTGCTGGGCCTATTGTGTCACCTGATGTGTCATGCTTTATTATTATAGCAATGGCTGGTGCCATGATGCTTGAGAGTAACAGGACCTATGTCAGTCAGCTACTCGTTTCAGTGATTCTTCCTAATTATTTAAAATAGAATAACTAAATAAACTCATCCACTTTAAATAAAATAATTTTTTAAAAATGCCAAAGTCTACTTCTTTGAGGGCCTGATAATATCTGGATTCAGGAGACATGATGTTGGAGCACATATAATGGAGTTAGGGTTAGGTGACAAACTAATTTTTATATTAACGTTTATATCAAAAATAATTCATTCTAGACAAAAGTTCAACAATACCCATAGCTGGATCTTTAACACTTCAATACTTTAACATTTTTAATAGTGTTTCTTAAAATTTAAAGTTAAGTGTTAAATATCAAAATAAACCAATGCAAGTAGTAACATTTATGTACAAAATTGGACTCAAATGCAATAATACAAACGAACCCTGGAGACTTGTATAGTATGTGAGTGTACCTTATTTCAAGGTGTGTTTTTGAGCATTTTGGTTTCCAAAAAGAATCTTCATGTTGTTACTGAAACTGTTTAATCGACTCATTAGTTTCATTTCCATAAGTAAATGATAAAAGAATAAGTACTTCCATATATAAAACATTGCATTTTAATAAATGTATATTATAAGAAGCTATATAAAGCCTTGACTCATATATTCTCTTTTGTATCCTTCTCGAATGTAAATATAAGGATCATATCCTCCAAAGGTTGAATTATGTAGAGGCTGTCCCATTCACTTATGAAATAAAAACAGTTACAATTGTGAGTTTTTTGCTGCACTCTGAGCTTAGTTTTTTTCTTCCAGACATTTTATTACCCAGCTAAGTAACATCATCAGTACAGTAGCACTGATGATGTCACCTAGCCGATTAATGAAGTGTTACTACACTGATGAGGTTACGTTGTTGGTGAATAAAACGTATGGAAGAAAATAACTAAGCTCAAAGAGCACCAAGGACCTCACAATTCAACCTTGTGCTCCAAATAAAGTTCTAAAGTTAGAATGATAGAATTTCTGCATCTCATTTCAGCCAGGGATCCATGCTGAAAGGGTAATTTGGATTTAATCCAAGATCAGATCAAGTCTTCTCTGAAGCCCAGAACCTTGTTGTACATTTATAAATAATAGCACATTATTATATACTTAGGTATATTACTGTATACCATAGTACACTGCTATATACACAGCTATATTATTATACTGTCAATCGAAATAATGCATTGTCCAAAGAGGGCAATCAATAGGGCTGAAGACATTTTGAAAACAATTTGGAAGAAAAGCTTTGGCTCTCTTGTGATTTTTAAAACACAAGCCTAAGAAAAAGATGCTACTGCTTTAAGGAAGCCACTTCATTCAGACCAAGGCCTGAAAGTAAAAGGGTTGCTATGAAAAACGGAGATTAGTTTTTTTCCTAAATCTGTGCAGAAGCAAGTGCCTCACTGAGGAATGCCATTCTGACAAATCGTATGTTTAGAGATATTTTCTTACTTTACCTGTAGGTGGGACAAAGTGAAACACCTTCACACTCTCTCTCTTCAAATAAAGTGTCCGGGCATTCTGTTCCTCCATTAAGTGCATCTTGAACGATGATCCTGTAGCGGGACTGTTTTTTTGCAGTGGTATTCCCTGAGGTATTTTCAAGCGTATAGAAATGGTTTTCTATCAAGGATAGCCGATTTTGCACATCACTGATATTCACTTCTCTTTCTGAAGTATCTCACTTACTTCAGACTTTAGTTATAGAGGTTAGTCCTCGATTTACGACCACAATTGAGTTCAACCTTTCCATTGCTAAGCAAAACAGTTATTAAGTGAGTTTTGCCCCATTTTACCACCTTTTTTTGCCACAGTCATTAAGTGAACCACTGCAGTTGTTAAGTGAGTAATGTGGTTGTTAAATGAATCTGATTTCCCTAATGACTTTGCTTGTCAGAAGCTGGCTGGGGAAGTTGGAAAAGGTGATCACATGATCCCGGGGCAGCGCAACTGTCCTAAGTACATCATGCCAGTTGCTAAGCATCCAAATTTTGATCATGTGACCACGGGGGTACTGCAATAGGTGTGAAAACAATAAGTGTGAAAAACTATCTTAAGTCACTTTTTTCAGTGCTGTTTTAACCTCAAATGGTCACTAAACACATGGCTGTAGGTCGAGGATTACCTGTTTTGCTTTTAATAAAATATATTATGTAATTTTTATTTCCTGAAACCTTGACAATTCTTTGCTCCGATGGATCAGGACCAGAAAAATAGCTGATTATGGAAGAGCCCCTCTACAGCCAACCCTGCCCTTCCTAGTCTCATAACCATTCATAAAAATAAAGCATCGATGACTATTTTCAGGTTCAGAGTAAGTATTTGCACAGACGTGGCTCAACATGAAATTTTTTGAAAGAAGCATCCAGTGGGTAAAAAATATTACAGCAGAAGAAACAGAAAGAAAGAATGTGTGGGGTCTGGGATCATTATTTTGCTCCTTTTGACTTCTTACAGTATAGAAGTGCCTTATCTCCATGGAATAGGTATTCAAGGAAAATAAAGAAAGATCCATTTTCTATATTTGGGTCATCTTTAGCTCTGGTGTGGTTTTTTTTAAAAAAGCACCAGCAATCCACTTATGACAGATTTTCTTGGCTAATGCAATTCACAGAAATTAACTCTGGATATTAAGGTTTAGTTAAACAATACCACTTTGTTCTTCAGTTTTACTCTAGCTCTTTGAATATTTCCTGTAAATTTTACAAAAAGACCCTATTACATTAAACCGCTCTGCATGTCAGTGGCAAAAGTACTTTGCTTAGAATAACTTTAAATATATTCAGTTTTTTTGAATTTCTAAGCAAAGTGAGTATACAAGACGGAAAAGAACTAAAGAACTTTCTGTATTTCATTTTAAATTTCTCTTTTAAATTTTTGTCTTCCAATATCTGTTAATACCTTAAGCACTCAACAGAGCATGATAAGTCTTCAGTAGAAAACAGTCATTTTGCTGACATTTAACTGCAGGGCAAGCAATAGGTAGAAAAGCTAGACACCAATTGCGCAGTTCAGTTCTTCATATTTTATCTAACAGACTGCTGCCAACATCTGATGTGACTGTCAATGTTGTTTGCTTAAGCTGCCATTATTTTTGCAGATACTCTGTTTTATCACTGGCAAATTAAAACTTGACTGTGATTATGTTTGCAGCTTAGCCATTCAGTGGTTTATGTATTTGTTAAATAATCTTTTCTGTTTAATTTAGATGCATTCGCCATTGAGTGGTTTTCTAAATTTCCAGTTGTGCTATGTTTTTAATTGTGCAGCATAAATTAAAGAACTCACAAAATAGCAAATTAAAATTAAATCCAGTGCATAACATAATTCTTTACCACTTAGTTTGAATTTAGAACCATATTAAATGATAACTATTTCAATGAAATTAAATATGATGTTGGAGAGGCTTTTAATGCTACAACATTTCTTAATAAGCAGAATAAATGTATGTCTGAATTCATTTTCTTTATCTAATAACATATAAAAACCAACAATTAATTACCATATTATTTGCTTTGTTTTAAATGGACTATGATTTTTTTTTCTTAAAATATAGTGCCACTGCCATTCACAAGCAATAACTCATTTTTTACTCATAAAAATGAGTAAAATGAATGAGAGCAAAGATGAGAATAAACAGAAGCTCAGTCAAACAAAGCAAAAATATTGCAAAAAGCTTTATATCAACCTAAAAAAAACACCATATTGTACCAGATATGGAAAAAAATGGTGGGAAGTGCTTTCTTAGAGAGGGAATATGTTTTATTGTTTGGAGTAAGTAAAGAGAGGTAGTATAATGTTGAGTTCAGATCAAACCTTTTCTAAGTTATGAACTTTGCCATGTGCTATTTCCAAAGATAGTCTTGTTGTTAAATCTCATCTGAGATACATGTGGGAAGAGAAGAATACTTACCCACAGCTTGCGCTTATTCTTACAACATTACTATGACATTCTTTCCTACAATGAATTTTGGGGTACATCTAAATACCAATGAAAACTTCAGCTTTCTATGTAGAATCTGAATTTATAGATTCAAATAGAGCTAAGTCAACTATTTAAGTCAGAATATATAGTCCATCTTTAGAATCTATTCAATCTTTCATACCAATAGCTATTATGGTTCAGCACAATTAACTCAAACATCCAGCTGAGGGTGATAAGTTACATTTTGTCACATTATTAAGTGGAACACTGGACTTAAAAGCTAATTAAGGTTGGGTTGGGTTGGGTTTGTATCTGAATGAGAACCTCCAGGGATTCCTTTGCTGAGAAGTTAAAAAAAAAAATACAATAAGGCAATGGGAAACAACCTCCATATTTCTCTTCACCCTAAATAAATAGATATATCCTTCTAATCACCAGGAATCAAGTTCTCTAACTTTAATTATGTTTAGTGAAGGTTTAGTCAAACAGAAGTGACAATTCCTCTCCAAATATTAAGTCAAGATGCATGAACAGAAATACTCGTGCTTTGCCTACTGCAAAGGTAAACTCACAGTAGATTAGAAAGAACTGATGAGGAGGGGAATAGTATAAATTGCAGCTTGGTACTGAATATGTGTCCATGAAGTCACCAGGAATCGAGTTTAACTTGAAAATCGGACTTTACATCAGCTGTAAGTATCTAAGATTTGAGCCAATGGGGAAAACATCAGGCAGTAGGGAAATAATCGTAAAAACAGCTGCTTTTCACAGCAATCTGTTTGTGACAAAACTAGATGTGAATGCAGGTAACTTACAATTTGTCTGAAATAGCAGCATCTGAGCTGCCTGAAACAGCTCAAACTGTGGATTGGAGGGAGGGCAAAGAGATCTCTATCCAGGCAGGGTGAAAAGCTCCTCTCTGAAGGCCTTACTTACTGTATATTTGAAAGCCTTTACTAAGAAGGGATTTTTCATTGAAATGCAAGTAGATAACTTGGCTATTTGTAGACTCCATGGACAAGTGCTTGTTACCTTTACCTCTCTCTAATAATACCCTTTGGCTCTTCCAAAGAGAATTCTGTAATCTCCTTGATCCTGTTCATCTACCCTATCTGTTGCGTTCTTTTTCTTCTTCAAGCAATCTTGCCAAGGATAAAAATTTTGTCCTAGTTCAGCATTCACTGATATTACATGGCCCAAAAATGTGAGCTTCTGCTGACCGATAATCACAAAGTGGAAAAGCTATGTTTGTTTAATTTGGTATCCGTTAACTGATTTTCTTTCCAGTCCATGATAATAATCATCTCCAGATTCATATCTAATTTTTCTCACTCTTTCTAAATGTTCTGGTTTCATACTCATACACTACCACTGGAAAAACTGTAGTTTTAACTACTCTGAACTACTCATAAATACATATTTATCTTTTACGATGTTTTTAAAGTTAATCATGTTCTATATCACCAGGATTAATTTCTGGTTTAATTTTTTTCCAGCTCATTCTCCATCTTTTGAAGCTAAAAATATAAAACTTTCTATCAACTGTCACTTCTTTACTATCAACCATCAAAGTTCACTGAGCCTTCGGGTTAAGATTACCTCTGCTTTCCAAATTTGGAAAACTAACCTTCATTGTTCATGTTCCATTTTTATTTTTAGAATAAGCTCTTCTTCATCTTCTTTATTTTCTTTTAACAAAGCACTGTCATCTCCAGTTTTGATTTCAGCTGTCATCTATTTAAATCCTGCTGGTTTTTGTGATATATTCATTGCATAAATTAAGCAGATACAGTGACAATATATACCCTTGTCTCATCCCCTTCCTTATTCTGCTTCTCCAAATTTAGTTCCAACAGTAGCTTCTTATTCAAGGAAAAGATTCATCAGAGGAATAGTTATGTGCTCTGACACACCTTTTGATTTAATATGTTTTGTGTCAGACATTATCTCCAACAGTATTTTTCAAACTTGGCAATTTTAAAATGTCTTAAAGTTGCCATATTGGAAAAACCACGATCTACACAATCAAAAGCCTTGATGCGCCACATGACGCAAAAAATAAACTTTCTTTTGCTCTCTCCATCTTAGGTCAACAGTTGCACTGCATATCTCACTCCCTTTTTAAATAACTGCATTTGGCATCTCTCTCATTTTCGTTAAGATCTTAAGTAAAAGTTTGCTTGCATGAGAGTTGCTGTGATGATTCGGTAATCTGTGTATTCTCTCAAATATACGTATTATGGTATAATATCTACTTCAAACCTATTCTATGTTTAGTGACTTAGAATTGTTAACACATGAATTGCCTCTTCTGTTGCAGCTTCAAACAGTACAGTTATTTTAATTGCATGTTTACTTTCCTATTGATAGCTGGGCTTTTATATCTCACCTTCTAATGGAATTGCACATATTCCCTTTTCTAAAAATGTTTTTGTAGAGAACTATACACTTCCACTTCTAAATTGTGTCAGCATAATCTTTTCATCTTTCTTTCACCTCATTCGCTTCTATTCAAATTTTTCCATGTTTACTACTGAGTATTTCTACCTCATGGAGAATTATTTTCCTATGGATTCTTAAACCATTTATTTAATTGCTATTTTATTCTTTTTTAAAAATTCTTTTTTACATTCTTGAAGTATCTTTCCTAGTCCTTTCTTGTATGAACTGGAAGCGTGAAAACAATAGTAGGTCCTGGCCCAATTACCAAGTCTCTCCTTATCCTTTCAAGTTTTAAAAAAGCCACTATGATCCCTTCATCTTTGAAACTTTGGGATTTATTTTGTTATAATGGTTTTATGGTGCCCATTATTTCTTTGCATAGCATCTCACATTCTGTACTTTAAAAAGATCTGATATAATGACTCAAGATCAAGTTTTGCTGGCATTCCTACTTTCTTTAAATTTGTAAATTTAACCAAGTGTTTGATACAAACAATGAATAGTTTGTACCACAATTTAATCTGGAAGTGTCTTGATATGTCTCCTATTTCTGTGAAGCATTTACCTAAATCAAACCTTCCTGTACAGTAGTTCTGGAAGCTTCAATTTGTCCAACTCTGGGATTCTAATAATCTTTTAGAAGTTCTTTATCTTTGCTTGATGTTGCATTGACAACTCTTACAATTTGCCATAGAATATCCCATTATCTTCTACCATCACATCTGTACTAGGTACATACAGTACACTTCAGTTCTACTGACTTGAATATCTATTCAAGTCAATAGAACTGAACCTATCATTTATTGGCTTATTGCCAAGCATATCCTTAGCTATGCCATGTTTTTAATGTTAATTTCATTGCCTTCTTTCATATGGTCTCATGTCCTGAAGAAATTTCATTGCCTTCTTTCATATGGTCTCATGTCCTGAAGAGTATACCATGTATTTAAAAGGGTCATCAGCTACCTGAGATGACTTATTCTAAAACATTCTATATAATATATTTTATTTCATTTCAAAATTTATTCCTTATCCAAAACTTTACTAAGAATTGGTTAGGGTAGGACTGAACAACTGGAGGATTGATTCTGACTCTTCTAGACCAGCTTACCATGTTGACAGATGGTAGGGCAGCGTGTCCATTCACTGAAGGGGGTCACTACACAATCTTTCTTACACGGGAGCAAGCATGAGCGGATGGTTTCTGGCTTAATGGATTCTGGACACCTGGCAATACAATTGTATAACATGTGGTTAGTTAGGTGCCCCTGGATTGAATGCAATTCTGGGTAACTGCACCACAGTCCCCTAAACCCCAACATTACTTTAGCAAAACAGAATCCCTACACTCATCTAAGAACAAGTCACACTTACTGTAGGAAGACTGCACGTATACCTAATTTATTTCAAAACAGGAACTGTACAATTACACACAGAAATATAAATTATAGTAAACTGCCGCTATGAAATAAAAAGTACCCACCTACTTGCCATCAATGAGAAAACACTGAATAGCAATAGCACCTAGACTTATATACCGCTTCACAGTGCTTTACAGCCCTCTCTAAGCGGTTTTACAGTCAACCTATTGCCCCCAACAATCTGGGTCCTCATTTAACCCACCTTGGAAGGATGGAAGTCAACCTTGAGCCTAGTGAGATTCGACCTGCCAAACTGCTGGTAATTGACAGTCAGCAGAAATAGCCTGCAGTACTGCATTCTAACGCCTGCACCACCACAGCACCACAGCTCTGAATGCAGTATTGCTATGTGCAGGTAGTTAGACAGAAAAGAGATCTCTTCAGGGTTTTTTTTGTGTGCGTGTGTTTTGTTTTGTTTTGCAAGGCATATTGAATTATTTTTCTGGCATTCCCTAGTGAAACTGAATTTAGCAGGCTGGATTTTGAGTTTTCATGTGTGTGTGTGTGTGTGTGTGTGTGTGTGTGTGTGTGTGTGTATATATATATATATATATATATATAAATATAAATAAATAATTTGGGTTTTCACAAAACATAATACAAGTAAAATTTCTTTTTTTTGAGAATAGCATGGTCCCAAGGTTATCACTTCTCCATATAGACACAAATTCAATTTCATATTCATCTTTGTGTTCTATTCCATATCTTATTACCATTTTAACATTTTCTCAATAATTTTCCCTTCCCTTAGTTTTCTCAATCTCACTTTTAATTATCTCATTCTTTTCTAAATTCAATTATATATATATTTTTTCTAAGTTTCAATACCTTTCTAGTCATCATATTTATGCTTTTGTCTGTCCTGTTTCAACTTCATATTTTCTTTTTTTATTAAACAAAATTTTTCCCTGTAGCTACTAATTGGAGTATGACACCTTTGTATCTTTTAATTTTTATCCATTCAGCTCTCATTTAAACTTCAATTTATGCCTTTACAATTATAACATTCAATATAACACATAACTTCCAGTCAAATTCTGCTTGGTACATTCTTAAAACACGCGCTAAGTTCTTAAAGAGAAAATATATATAACAATAATTAATAAAATACTTATTTTATTCCAATTCAGCTCTATCACTGTTAGTTAGTTTTAATCTTTGACATCTTTAACATTTCTTTTCAATAGTATATCATACTCCTAGGAACACTTATAATATTTCCATAATTTTTCATGTTTCTTTCATATTCCTCTTCACTTAAATTTTTATAACACATTTATAATAATTAAAATGTTCCCCTCCTTTCCTAATTTCATTCTCTCATTCTCTTTATTTCATTTATTTATTAAACATTCCACTACATTACAATGAGTATTTTATCTATCATTTTAATCATACTTGTTTCATATTTTCAAAGTTCATTTCTATTTCTAATATAACCATACTATCTTATGTACCCTTGCAGAATCCCCCTTTCAATTAAGTTTTCACCCATTATTTCTGTATCTT
Source organism: Pseudonaja textilis (assembly GCF_049901715.1). Classification (NCBI taxonomy): domain Eukaryota; kingdom Metazoa; phylum Chordata; class Lepidosauria; order Squamata; family Elapidae; genus Pseudonaja; species Pseudonaja textilis. The sequence goes on from NC_141990.1 coordinate 206,101,113, forward strand.
GTACGTTTTCCCTGTTCCTCTATGCCCTGTTTCTGTCCTTTATAATTTCTTTTCCTTTCCTTCTTCCCCCTCTCCTTCTCCCTTCCCCTTTTGACCCCTTCTCTAATTCTGTTTCTCTCTTCCGTAATCCTCTCTTCTGTTTCTTCCTAATATTGCAATTACTTTTCAAACTATTCTTTTTTTGAGTTGTTTTTTTTTCCAGATCTTAAATTTTTCACTCTCTTTCCCCCTTTTCCTTTCTTTTCCCCACATAAAAATGCTTGGTCATTGAAGATGGCTTCTTCTTTGTCCCGCATTTCTTGTTGTTTCTCATAGTTCAGGATCTCCATTTCTAAAAATTGAAATACAAAGCCAAAAGAACCTCTTCCTTCTTATGCATCTTCTTTCTGTTTTTTAAGTTCCATTCTCAATTCTTCCAAGAGTGATACCATTTTAAAAACTTTTAAACAACCACCCGATTAATTTTAGTCCTTTAAATCCAATAGCTGAAAATCCAAAAATCACCAAGTAATCCAAATAATCCAGAGCTGTTTCTTCTTGCTTCTTTTTTCCACTTTCTCTTCCTGGGGTTCTCTTATCTTGTTACAAAGTTTCAGGTAAAATATATCTTTTAGGAATCTTGTTAAAGTTTCACTATTAATTCCTTTCACTTCCAGGTGGTCTCCTCCATTTTTCTAGATCCCGCCTTTTTGTTTTTTTCCTTCTTTTAAAAGTTTTTGAGAATCTAGAAATCTTTATTATCCCTTTGACATTTTATTTTCAGGTTAAATACCTGTTAATGTCAAAGTGGATTTTTGCCGGTTTCTTGCTTAAATCTCTTAGTTGTCAATACAGGGAAGAAAAGAAAAAAAACCCAAATCCTTTCCCTTCCCTCTCTCATTCACTTCTTCAAAGTCTTCTTTGGGAACAATGTTTTTCTTTATAATTCAAATTCCAGGGTACCTTGTATTGTTTTTCCAGTTCAACCTGGTCAGCCAAAACTTTCTCTTCTTATCTTTCTCCTGCACATTCTTTTCCAGTCAAATTCTTCTTTGAGGTGGCCATTTCTGACCACCGCTGCAACCGCCTTCAAGAAAGGGAGCAAGGCCAGCTGGGGAGGAGAGATGCAATTCTCCTCAACCCTGCTGGCAGTCTCCCCCCTCTTCACCACCTCTACGGGGTGGCTTGGCCCCGAAACCAGCCAGCTCGGGGCGCTCCAGTGGTGAACACAGATCGAAACTGCGCACGATCGCAGATTTCGGTCTGTCGCCAAAAAAGCTCAAACTGGAAGTTTCATTTTGAGTTTCTTTTTTAAAACCTTAAGTATTTTGTAAATATTTCTGTGAAGAGTGAGAAGAGATAATTATCACTGATCTTTCTCTCTCTGTGCTATCTAGCATTGATTTGAGAGAGCTTGCAAAAATGTCAGGGTAGGTGAATATTTCTCAGAGGGATGAATGAAGTGTACTCTTCTTGTGGATTCACCAAGGCATGAAATTCATCTCATCTGCCCTGTAAAGTAGGCAGGGACCTGTACTGGGCAGCAAAAATATTAAAAGATGGTAGAGATGGATGGCCATTTTAATGAAAATGACAAGGGCATCATTTCAGATTACACAGAAGGCAGTAGTAAACCACTCCTGTATTTTATATAGATAACCACACTGACAGGTAAGATAAAGTAACTGATAGTATAGTGATAATATAGTGCTGTATAATGGGCTCCTCAAAATCTAGTTTGGTGTAATGATTTAGGTATCAGCCTAGAAACTGGGAAGGCCACGAGTTCTTGTCCTGCTTTAGGTACAAAGCCAGCTTGGTAACCTAGATCAGGGGTCACCAACCTTTTGGACCTCAGGGACAACCAAACTCATAATTTTAAACCCCGCGGACCAGAGACCCTGGGAAAAATCCCCCCAAAAAGTCTGCAGAAAAATTCCCCACCCTGTTTTCCTACCAATCAATCATTCTTTATTTGGGATCACAGGATACCATCTCCAGCTCCATTCTTGGGGGGAGAGAGAGAGAGAGAGATGGCTTCATGCAAGGAAAGCAGCAGAAGCAGCAGAAGCCTTTCTTTCTCTCCCCAAACTCCCCAGAAATGAGTCTTTATGCAGCCTCTTGTAGCAGGAGGCCTTGCAGGGTCCCAAAGACTCATTTCTGGTAGAGTTTGGGGGAGAGAAAGAAAGACTTTTGCTGCTTTCCTTGCATGCAGCCAAAAGAGAAGAAAGAAGTAGAAAGAAGCAGCCAGGCCAGGCGCGTGGGGCAGGTTCCCCCCTCCACCCTTTTTCCCCTCCCCTCACTACCTCGTGTTCTCCTCAATGCAAGCAATGCAAGCCTTGTGTTCCTGCAGGCCATGTGGGCGGCGCAGCCTTGTGTTACCAAGAAGTCTGGATTAATTGCTTTAGGGGGTGCTTTGGGGGTGACATTTCTCTGTGGACCACCAAAATTTTCTTGCATTCCACTGACCTAGATGACTTACCAATTTCTGCAATCCAAATATTTCTTCATAACTATAAGGAAGATAATCTTCATAAATAAAACTTCAAAAATAAAACAATGCCTATATTTATGGACTTCATCAGATAGATCATGCAGACACCAAGTTGACTATCTACTACTGATACAAAGTGGAGAAGCTCAGTTATAAAAGCAAAGATGGATGAAAAAGCAGGGGATGACTATGGAACATAGATCATGAACTGCCCCTGTGCAAATTCCACATCAAGTTTAAGCAGAACAATGAAGTGCTTCCACAATTTGGTATTAAGCATATACCCGTCAATTTTAAAGAGAACATGAAAAATAATTTTGAAATCCTGAGACTCACTGATAGGGAACTAGAGAAACTTGAGGGATGTATTAAAGAAGATTTAAGGATGACTGTGAAAAGAAAGAAGAAGAAAAAAACCAAGATGTCAGGACAGGTAGTGGAAATTGTCAAAAAGAGGAGACAAGCCAAAGCAAGTAAGAAGAAAAAAGCAGAAAGGAATGCCCATGCTCCCATGGAAGATTGGTGGTTGGACCAGGAGGGACCATCACCATTCCTCCAGATATTTTTCTGGACCCTTTTGTGGCATTCAGTATCATAAGCTACAGTGCCTTTCTATATGGGTCACTGCTCTTGCTAAGAGTTGGAGTTGGATGCGTTGTATTATGGTGGAACTTGAATTAGTAGAACCACTTAATGGATGCATAGGAGAAAGGTTGGATGGGGACTCTGTTAAGTGCATCAGGGATGGCCATCCATGCCCTTATCACCTCTTAGTTGGATTACTGCATTTCATTTTACCTGGGGTCGCCCTTGAAGAACAGGCAGAGGTATCAGCTGGTACAAAATATAGCAGCCTGGGGCTTCACCAGGTAGTCACAGCAATGAGATGTTAAATCCACTAAATCCAAGAAGAGAATTTTGCCAGATAGCCATGGCTAGCCAATCTTGACAACCAGGAGATGTCCCCTTCTTATTAGGTGATGTGTGGGGAAGTGCCACGGTGGCAGAGTTCACTGAGACAGCTCTGCTCCCTTAAAACAGATTGTCTCCAATGTGAGGATGGCTCCTACTCTCAAGACTTTACAAAAACTTATGAAAACTTGGCCATTTGTGAGTCTTTAGAAATCAATTGATATGTACCCATCAGCACTGGCATTGATTTTAACAACGCTGATGGAATTGTTTCAGTTTTAGTATTTGTTGCTGTCTCATGTCTGCTTGGGTGGAACAATAGGTAAATAGCAGAAATAAAATAAGACCATCCAAATAACTAATATATTAATCTCTGGCAGTCTTTATGGTAGGAACCAGAATACAATGAAGAATATTTTGTTTCAATCAGTCAAAAATTTGGTAGGAACCAAACATAAATCATATGGCTATAATTGTGTGCAAATTTAATAATGTCAAGCTTTTGTTAAGTTAATCAAAGCACACTGTGAAATGCATTGTTTTAGTAAGTTTGCATTGTTTTAATAAGTTTGCATTGTTTTAATAAGTTTAATAAGTTTTGTTCTCCCATGAATTCTCTATATACAATGTCTTTTTATTAGTGTTGGTTTTTTAATCTCTTTCAAATTTATTATTCATTTTTTTATCTACTTGGAAATCTGTAAAATGGAAAATGTATTTAGCTCCCATTTCCTTCAAATAAAAAGAAGGAAAAATCCTCATTTCATAAATTGCACTCTAAGGTAAATTGAATATTTATGTAGATACATAGATCTCCTTGAAGTTATCCTATGCTTAATCATCTCTACAGCAGCTCTTAAAGCAACGCCAAATGTTTAAATTTTCATAAATAGACAAATACAATATAATAAGCAGATCTAGCCACATACTATTTTTTCTCTTTGCTAATGTGATGAAATTCACAAATTCATATTCAGAAACTGGGTGGCAAATCCCACCCACTTCTAGCAACTTAAACTAAATGAGTTACATGAGATATAGAACATAAAGCTTAGAAAAGAAGACAGGACACCGGCATCTTATAGCTAACCATATTTTAGTTGGCAGGAAAAAAACCCTAAAGAATGTTAATTTTTCTGCCATTTAAATTACATTTTTGCACATGGGCACTATGCTAATCCTAGCATGATTTTCCTTGTCCAAAGAATGCGTGGCTTGCTCATGTAATGTACTCCTCTCTGGTATCATGGTGCAATGCACCATGGATAGATAAAAAATCGATAAAAATGTACTGTAGATAAATAAAAATTATATTCCAAAAATCAATGAGAAAAATATAATCAACTGGATTATGTTCACTCAGAAGCCAGGGCTGGCGAGAGTTGTTAGCGCGAGCTTTCTTCATATCTTCACATTCACTCTGACACGTATTGCTAAATGAGCCCTGAAGCGACCAAATTAAATCATTTTTTTTCTACTGAAAAATCAGAAGTATCAATTTTAGAAATCTCTGTGGCTATGTGCATTAAATTCATATTATGTTAGAGGAAGATGTTCTTTCACTATTGTTTCTGATCACATCTTCTTCTAATATTCCAAGCCGATCACAATACTCTACAACTTTTGCCTCAGCAATACATCTATGTCATTAGACTTCTGTGTAAGAGTAAAGACCCAATTATGTGTTAAACAATGTATGATGGAATAGAGAACAAAACCAAAAGCTGATGAAGCTTTTTCTTCTGAAGAAACAGGAGGGTTTTTTTTTTTTCTTATCAATTAGTCTCATTATCTTAAAGCATTTTAATTAACTGTACAGGAGTCAACACAGCCTGCTCATTTTCAGGAGAGAGAGGAAAAGATGCAATAAGAATTAAAACTAGTTTGTAATTCTCTGGACTCATTAACAGAGCACAAAAGTAATTAGCTATGTCTTGATTTGGAAAAAAAAATGCAGAAGCATCTGTATTTCTTATTTCTCCCAGCTACTAAAGCCAAGCAGATTAGGTCAGTTGAGAGGCTAAATATCTTCTTTAGAATCACATTTGTTTTTCATAGGATAATTTCAATCAAACCTAATGGAGTAGTGGTTATTTAGCATCCTTTTTAAAAAAATCTGAGGCTGGAGTATAGGGGCTATAACCAACTGAAATATGATTTGAAAAGAGGATTTCAGACCTCATGTGAATACAGCACCTTTCTATTATTCCTTAAAATAGGTTTTTTTTAAAAAAAAACAAGCTTGTTTGTGATCCTGAAGAGAAAAAGAGAGAGACGCTTTAAGGAACCTTCCTCATTAAAGTTAATGTGACAATATCTTTTGTGGGCTGTTCCAGAAAATAGCAGAGAGGGCCCTTTATTCACCTAAGATCTAAAATACTTCTGGCAAAATATTTTTCAATAGCTACATAGTCCTAATAAATTTACCTTAAAGGAAAGAGAACCGGTTTTGAAAGCATTTTCCAAATTTTCCTCAGTAAAATTTGGCCTCATGCACCTGGAAATTTTGCCCATGGGAGTTTCTCTCAGGGTGAAACTTGAGGTTGGAGGTGAGCAGAAATCATAACACTGAAATTAAGTCCATATGAAGAGGAACAGACTTTACATTTCTGGGCCAAATAATTCCAGGGGAGTATTATCTTTGTCTCTGAATAGGGTTTTATATCTCAGCTCAGAAATTATGCACAATGTGGGGCTCCTCCAAAACTCATAGCTCCTGCAAGTGGTAGCTGTGCCAGATGGGTTTCCGCACATTTATGTCCCTGCCTGAATTTCAGTACAGTTAAGGCCTATTTTTCCACCTAATCTGGGAGAAAAACATACTTTGCATCTTACAAATTTACAGGTCTATCCGTTTTATGCTGTGCATGGGGGAGACCATTCTGTCTATTTGACTGCCTATTTGACCACTTCGATGCAGCTCTGTTCATCTCTTAACAAGGGAAGCATGAATTTACCAGAGAAAGAATGAGAGGAGTTATGTGGTAATGAGGGTGGCATGTCCACCATCTTGCTAAGTGCACAATTCTATAATGGCCTTCTCCAATTTGTACAGAACTAAAAGTATGAGAGTGTTCAGAGGAGAATAAACCAAATATTATAGCCATACTGAATACCTTTTAGCTGGGACCTGGCCAGAGTTATTTTTCAAACAAAACACCCTCCTAGTCTGGACTCCAACTCCACAGGTTGCCTTGTTGTTCCAATTGATAGTAGTATTCACAGTTGTTAGCAGGGCATTTTCTGAACAGAGACTCCATGCAGAGGTTTCCCAGTATAGCTGATTGCAAGAATGCTCATTACACAGTCGATACTCCTGGAGTGATGAAGGAGGAGGACAATGCTTTCCACCTGTGAGTGATAAGAACAGTATAAACTGTAGCACTGGTTTCAAAAATAATGCCCCTGTTCAAGAAGACACCCTGCTTGCAGTAAACAAAGTTCCAAAACCGAGTAGTGCGTTTTAGCACTCAATCAAACAAAAAGAGGAATCTTTAAATGTGTTATACATATTGTAAAACAGGTGTTTTCAAAGTTTTTAAGGATCTAGGTCAGGGCTGTCACACTTGCAGCCCACAGGCCGGATGCGTCATGTGCTGGCCACACCCACGCCCAGTTTAGCAAAGGGGGGGAAAGTCCCGATACGTCACATGATGCCACCATGACGATGCAAGTTTGATGCCCCTGCTCTAGGTTTTGTTAGGTTTAAGGAAAAAAATCCTAGAAACCTTGATCAAGAGAGAAAACTCTAGTATGGGTAGTCCTCGACTTACAACAGTTCATTTAGTGGCTGTTGAAAGCTACAGTGGCATTAAAAAAAATGATTTATGACCGTTTTTCATACAACCGTTGCAGCATCCCCATGGTCACATGATCAAAGTTCAGACACTTGGCAACTGACTCATGTTTATGAAGGTTGCAGTGTCCTGGGGTCATGTGATCCTTCCCTTCTTCCGACAAGCAAAGTCCATGGGGAAGCCACATTCACTTAACAACCATGTACTAACTTAAATAACCACAACTGTGGCAAGAAAGGGTGTAAAATGAGGCAAAATTCACTTAACAACTATCTCACTTAGTAAAAGAAATTTTTGGCTCAATTGTGGTCATAAGTTGAAGACTACCTGTAATAGAGAACTGGCACAAAACGAAAAGCAATCTGCCTACTGTACATGTAAAATTAATATTTTCAAAGTACACAAATTTGAACTTTTATTTTACAATTATTTGGAAGGTTAAGGTTTTCACCAACAAATCAACATCCAACGAGTGGGCTATGCTCCTTTTCCTTGGATAAAAACTCAGTTTTTAGAACAATTGATACTACTTTTTTTATTGCATGCTTAAGCGCACAATTGTGCCTATCATCCCTGTTCTATTGTCCCCTATTATTAGTTCCTATTTCTTGTATTTAAACTTAATGTTTGTTCTTGTTTCTGTTGTATTGTAAGCTTTTAACAAATAAATGAATAAAATAAAATAATAAATAAAACAAACAAATAAATAAATAAAATACTTGCTTGCAAGTAAGATATTTTCTCTCTTTAGCCTACAGTCATGTGAAAAAGTTAGTACATCCCATGTTATCTTTTTTTTTTTAATGTTTGTACATTTTGTAGAAGTGACAGGTTCCATCCTAGGGATGAAATCAAAACAGGAATCAGCCTAGAATCACTATGTAGCCGTAATGGACTAAATCCAACCCCTCTTAAACTCTATTAATCTTTATGAGCCATGGTGGTGCAGTGGTTAGAGTGCAGAACTGCAGGCTACTTCTGCCGCCTGCCGGCTGTCTGCAATTTGGCAGTTTGAATCTCACCAGGCTCAAGGTTCACTCAGCCTTCCATCCTTCTGAGGTGGGTAAATGAGGACCCAGATTGTTGGGGGCAATAGGATGATTCTGTAAATCGCTTAGAGCGGGCTATAAAGCACTGTGAATATAAGTCTAAGTGCTATTGCTATTTATCTAGTGCCAAAATAGTGGCTAGATTCCTGTGCATAGGCATGCAATAATAAATCAGTTTAATTGGAACTTCATGTGTGGTCCTGGTCTTTCATGCTTGACACATTTCAATATTTTATCTTCATTCATACAGCATATAAACAGGTGATGACATTGAACAAAAATATGAAAATTGGCAATTATTTATTCAACAAAAAGTTAACAGATATGCCATTTCCTTCTGTGCAAAAAAATTAATGTACCCTTGAATGGAATATCTGGTATTGACTCCTTTGGCAGAAATAACCTCAAACAGGCATTTTTTATATCTGTCTCTGACATCAACTGAGAACATTTTCCCCATTGTTCCATACAGATTTTTTTCCAGCCCTGTAACGTTTGGGAAATTTTGCATGTAGAGCCATTTCAAATCACCCCATAGCATCTCAATAAGATTTGAAAATGAAGTTTGATTTGGCCATTCTAGAACCTTGTATGTCCTTTCATTTTTTCCCCCACAGCTATTCCTTGATGGATTTACAGGAATGATTAGAGTGATTCTCATGTTTTACTTTCAGTTGAACTTCAATCATCTGACAGACAATCTCATGTTTGATCTGCTGTTGTACATGGCAAAGACATTTCAATGCCTATCTGGCAATTTCAGGACTTTGTTTTAAATCTCTATCTGGAAATTCACAATTCTACCCAAGGAAATATTGCTTGTCATCTGAAATCAGTCAAAAGATCTGTAAATTGTTCCTTCTCCCTGGATGGCAATTCAGTTGCAACTCAGTGGGACTTCATTCTTAAGTATATTTGCACAGGATGCCTTCTTGATGGTTAAATAGACCTCTTGGGGGACAGGCAAGCATGTCCGCCCATGAAAAGCAAAGAGAGACGGATGGACTCACAATCTGTCTGTGCTGCTACACAGGTTAGAAATTCCTGGGGGATTTCTAGTAATTTCTGCTTTTAACTCTCCCAGCTACCGTTTAGAAAACATGGGCACCAGGGGAAATGTTTGTGGGGATTTGGGAAGAGAGGTATAGGTGTGTGTGTGTGTGTGTGTGTGTGTGTGTGTGCATACATACGGAAAAACAAAATCAGGTAGGCGTAAGGAAAGAGTAGCCAGTCACCTTCTGCATGGATTGCTTGCAAATGCTACTTACGTGCAAACAGTGGCAGAGGAATAGAATGGAGTTGGGACCAGATGTGAAGGACAAGTGCATGTCCATTTTCTAGTCCAGTGTTTTGAGGCTTCTGGCCTTCCCTGCCCTTAGTCCTTCCTGGGTCTCATTCACGTTAGCCAGTTTAACAAAAACAGTTTTAGAGCAGAGTTAGGAGTCTACAAGCTTTTGTCGTTATTGAATATTCATGGCATTTTTTGCTGCACCTTTATGCCTAAGGGAAGTATAGAGTGCTTTTAATAAAAAAGAAAAAATGGAGCCAACCAGAGACAATTTTGATAGCAGTAGAGGTTATTGATTGATATTGCCTTCCTTAGTTGATAATTCTCTTTCCAAAACATCAAACATTTTTTTTTTTAAAGATAAGGAGGAAATTGCAGAAGCACATCACTTCCTAAGGCTGAAGTAGTGCAATATCTATTAAAACATTTGATGTAACATACTGTCTAAACCAAGATTGTGGGCCGCTGATTGCTATAAAATGAAACTATTCTTAAACAGTAATATTCTACTCCAGATAATAATCAAATAATTGAATCATAATTTATTGCTGTAAAATAAGACTGAAGGGAAAATAAAGCTCAGAAATAAAATCATCATCATTATCAGTACACTTCAGGAAAATATGAAAATATTTCTTTTTTTAAAAAAAAATATTTCCCTTTTATGCAGGGAAACATGACAAACTAAATGAAGATGCAGGTTGTGTCTAAAAATTGGTTGGGGCTAAGGAAAGCTGATGCTTAAAACTCACATAGGTGAATCTGAAGGATCACAATAGCAAAACAAGAGAAGGTGCATGTATGTCTTAATCCAGGGTGGAGGTCAACATGACCCAAACACACCTCTTCCATTTCAGGGAAGGAACATTACCGTGTACATCCAAGGGTCATCTCCGGGGATGATTCGCCATGCTCTTCTGTCTTCCTAGGGCTGGGAGGGAATCACCATGGTGTAAATTCCAGTGCTCCACATCTTGCCCTTAAAACACCACTGGAACAGGACCATGCTATGTTGTAGTTTGTAGAGGTCCTTCATGTGGCACTGGAAAGTCAACAACTGGCATTTTCCCCCTTTATTTTAAAGGTGCCAATCTCCAGGTATGTGCTAGAGTGGTATCTGAACCCCTCTCACTCTGTAAAGTCAGAGCATTCAATCCCTCCCCTCCCTCCCTCCCTCCCTTTTCTAAAGGAATGTCAGCCTATCAATTGAAAACTACTAGACAGCAGGAAGGAGCTCATCACTCATCCAGGTAGTGGTCACCTGGAGATGAGAAAACCAGATGCAGTTGCTGAATAAGTGTTGATGGATTAGGAATTCCAAAAAGGATTTGGGTGTGTGAGAAAGCTATATGTTTGCTCTTGTTTTTATTTATCTCTCACATATATTTACTGACTATCTCCCCAACTGACTACTTGATGGAGAAAACAAGAGTTTTTTCTCATTTACTGGACATTTGAATTTCTGCAGTTAAGGGGCAGCTGCTGGAGAAGTGCTGCTGGACAGCTCTAGGTTGAGGTCAGGGTGGAGGCAGGTTGCATTCTTGTTGTCAGTTGTGAAGTTGTATCCGACCCATTGTGACCCTATGGAAAAAGTTCCTCCAGGCCTTCCTGTCCTCTACCATCTTCTGGAGTCCATTTAAGCTCACGCCTACTGCTTCAGTGACTCCATCCAGCCACCTCTTTTTCTGTTGTCCCCTTTTTCTATTGCCCTCAATCTTTCCCAGCATTAAGCTCTCCTCTAGTGAGAAGAGTCTAAGGCTCTGCATTCTAGGATAGAACAAATGACTTCAAAGAATATTTCACGAGAAGAAGTGAGCCGTTAAAGTGTAAAGAGTGAAAGGATGACCTTGATGGAGACAGGGAAGATCCATTATAAGGCAACTAGGAGAAAAAGGCCAGATGAAGGGGAAGGGCTAAGAAGTAACTCAGATACCTCCTACCCAAATTAATGTGTAGAGAGAAGAGGAGAAGGACATTTAAACTTACAAGATTCTTTAACAATCATCAAAGTTAATAAAAGTAGTTTCAGGCACACTTGGTGTCTGTTTCTTTATCTGGTCTACTTCTTATGGTCTACCTCTTATGGGCTGATTCAGAGCTTCCCCCAAAGGAACAGCACCTGGAAAGGGAATTCACAGCCACATAAAAGACAAAAGGAGAGTTAAATGTGTATTAAGTCAGGGATGGTCTAGTCAATTTCAGCATTTCTCCCTTTTGGCTGACCAGTTAACTGGCTCCTTTTGAAAGGAAAAATCAAATATGTTTCTGTGGAAACTGGAAAAAGCACTGACCCACGGACTGGCCAAAGGGGACAGTCTCATACTAGACCAACTATAACCACCACCACCACCACCCCGCATTGCTTCACATTAAAACTGTTTCACACTGGATGGCCTGATCTGGAGTTGAAGTCTCCTTCAATTTTTCCAGGGCAACCACTACCTCTGCAGCAGACGGCCTATGAGATGGAGGCTTCATTGTGAAGCCATGATAACTGAAGCCATGATAATTGGCATGTAATAAGCAGCTTGGGGCAATGAATTCAAGTTTGGGATAGTCTATGCACTTCCATGGAAAAGGGGACTTAAACATGCTAACCCAAGTCACTTCATTCTACCTTTTATATATAGATGAGGTGATCTGTGGTGTACAGCTTCCTTTATCTGTTGAAAGATTTCTATACAGCTGATGAACCTTCATTCTACGGGAATTATGTGATTACTGCTGTTTTATTATTATATGAAAAATTATGTAGTTACTATATTTACAATTGTTTAAGAGACATCTGACATCTCCTATACCTCCTTTACAGATGAAATTGACTTTGAAGTACAGATAGTAACTACACATGAAAATTGCCTCTGCTTAACCTTATATAGTGCCTGAGATGATGGATAGTCAAGGAAATAAACAAATGGATCATAGAGCAATCTATAATTTTCACTTATGATACAAATGATCAAGCCCAAACTATTGCACTTTATGCACATTATATCCTGACCCAACTTCTTTGAAGAATTCATACTGCCAAAAAAGTTGAAGTAAAGAGAAGAGGATGATTAGCAGAAAGATGGATAGACTTAATTATGACAGCAGTGAGTGAAGCATTGAGAGACCTAAAGGTCATGCTGAAGACAGATCATATATGGATGCTAAGAGTCAATACAGACAATGGCCCTAAATTAATATCGTGATTAAATTAACCATTTATTCTTGGCTGTTGCTATGCATACATTGATTCACTGAACAAGAAATGTATGATATTTTCATTAGTTACATTCTTTAAAAAATGATATTCAACATATTCAGTACAAGTTATTCCACTTGCGCATTCATTCAGGCTTTTAAAATCTGCTCCGAAGGACCTTACAAATATGATGATTTAATATATGTAAATATATTAAATTTGCATATATTAATATACAGTATGAAAGTAGATTGTTTTTTAGAACCCCATTTTCTTCTTCATTTTTATGTGTTGTGCAATATTCTTCTCATGGATCAATTCCATGAGTAACAGAAATGTCACATCTTCTGTTTTAATTAACTCCTGTAAATTTTAAACACAGTTAACTTATTTTTATAAATAAAAACCAGATGAATAAATTGTAGCACCTTAGCTTAGTTTCTCTGAGCTCCATTAACTGGGTAAACGTAAGCAGAATTTAGATATATGCAGGAAAATACATTTTATGTTAAAATAAAACATAATTAATTTTCCAGATTAATTTTCCATTTTCCTGGATATAGGGAATGTGTTACCAAGAACAGCATTACCAGAGTGTGTGTGTGTGTGTGTGTGTGTGTATGTGTGTGTGTGTGTATACATACATACATACATACATACATCTCAGAGGACTGCTGTTATGGGGGGAAACAGGAGGAGGGGGAAGAAATATCATATATGTTTGCTGCCTTCAGCTAGTTCTAAAAGTAAGAAAGGTGGGATAAAAAAATCTAATCTAAAAATACATACATGCAATACTTGGATATATTAAAAACTTCATTATATCATGATTTCAAAGTTATCATCTGCAATTTAATGCCATCATGAATTAGTAGATATTTGTATGTAACTTTGTAGGTTTAACTTTTCCTCAGTTTTGCAAGTTAATAATAACTGTTACCCGAGATCTGCATAAGTGGGACTGACTGGGGTCGATTGCAGGGGTGATACCAAAATATAATTTTATCATATTTCATCTATATCTTAAATTATTATATTTTATTCCAAGTTCATTTTAGACTGTATTTTATTCCAATTTCATTTTAAATTGTATTTTATCCAATTCAATTTTAAATTGCTTTATTAAATTTTAGTAATAATTTTTTTCTGGAATTCTGCACTTCGATATGGCCCAAGGGCTAATCAATAAAGATTGAATTGAATTGAATAACTGTTACTAAAGCTATTCTAATAATTCACTTGGGAAGGCATTGAATTGGAATGTGAATCAGAACATAACCTTGAAAAGTCAAGTCCCCTGAATGCTGTCCTTTATTCAGACTCTCTCTCTCTCCCTCTCCCTCCACACAAACATACACACATCATTTTACTTTTTAAAAAATTACATCTGATAATTCTAGCTATCTGTGTTCATAACGATTATTGTTTGTGGTTTCTGATAAGTATAGCCGTCCCTGGTATAAAACTGTAAAGACTTTAGAATAAGAAACAAACTGCAATACAGTCATACTAAAAACGTAATGCTATGTTGAAAGCTTAACCCTATCAAAAAAGGTTTCTATAATTTTATTCACTTCATCGAGTATATTGGCTTCCACAGCATCCTCAATACAAGTACATTTTCTCAAGTCAATCGTGATCTGAAGATTGTGATCTACATATACATATAAATATACTATATACTATATAATATTATATATATAATATTTTATATATAGATAGATAGATAGATAGATAGATAGATAGATAGATAGATATAGATATAGATATAGATATAGATATATAGATATAGATATATAGATATAAAATATATAACACACCCGCAGCCAATCAGAACACAGCCAAGCCCCCACCCAATCAAGTCACACACCCACTAGCAGTTAAAAGGAAGAAGCAGCTGCAAGCTCATATTACTCCGAGAAGCACAAAGCCGAAGACACAAGCCTGAAGATGACGAATGAGACTTCATCGAAATGTCACCTAGATACTTCCAATGTTACGCAGGAGAAAACCCAAATAACCAATAACAAATACCCGCGAAAACCTCAGAAAACATATATCCTATATATGTTTTTTAAAGTTTTCGCAAGTATTTATATGTATGGTATTCAGCTTTGTTCGGGTATGCCTTCTTTGTGTATTTTGGGGAGGCATACCTCTCAGACCCATAGTCAGCTCCAGAAGAGCACCACTACAAAACCTAGCCAAATACCTAGCAAAGCAGCTACAGACCCATGCTGAAGCAGCAGCTTCACATGTACAAAACTCATACCACCTCTTGGAAATGATCAAAGATCTACATGTGGAACAAGAAGATCTGCTTGTAAGTTTCAATGTAGTTTCACTATTCACTCAAGTCTGGATAAAAAAAAAACTCTCAAAATCATCAAAAATAAATACCAACCACCCAAACACCTCATGGAACTAACAGAATACTGCTTAACCAACACATATTTCATATACAAAGGACATGCAAATTGAAGGAGCCCCTATGGGATCAGCATTGTCACCCATCATTGCAAACCTGTTCATGGAAGAATTTGAATCCAGAGCCCTAGCCAATGCCACCCACAAACCCAAACTATGGTTAAGATACATCGATGACACGTTTGTTATTTGGCCCCATGGAAAAGAAAACCTCAACAATTTCCTAACACACCTAAACAGCACACACCCCAAAATCAAATTCACCATGGAAATGGAAACAAACAACTACCATTCCTAGATGTACTAATCTACAAAAAAACAGATGGCTCTCTAGGACACACCATATATCAGAAGAAAACACACACCAACCGCTACCTCAACGCTCAATCCCACCAACAGCCAGTACAGTTAAACTCCGGGGCCAAAACACTAATTGCCAGAACCAAACGCCTGGCAGACAAGACACACATTAAGACTGAATTACACACCCTGACTAAAGTTCTGACAGCTAATGGCTTCCACAAAAGCAAAATCACAGGCCTGATCCACAAAAACACACTGAGACATAATGGAGACCTAGAAGATGAACAGACCTATGGAACAGCTGTCCTGCCCTACATAAGAGGTACTACAGACAAAATCAGTAAGATACTACACAGGCATCACATCAAGACTGCCTTCAAAACAGACAGAAAAATAGCAGCAATCCTAAGAAACCCCAAAGATAAAATTGACCTGGAAAACCAAGGCATATACGAAGTCCCCTGTGCATCATGCCCTACGACATATATTGGACAGACCAACAGAAGAATAAGGACCTGCCTAGATGAACACAAAAATGCAGTAAAAAAGCTGGAACACACTTCCTCACTAGTACAACACATGAAAGCCACAGGTCATAGCATCAACTTCAATGGCACCAAAACCCTAGCCACTATAGAAAACCCCAGCCACAGAATCATCAGAGAAGCCATAGAGATTGAAAAAAGACCTGAAAGCATGTATAGAAGAGATGATTCCACCAGAATGTCAATTATTTGGAAGCCTGCACTCTCAAACAAAAAAATCTCCACACCACAAGCCACGCAAACACCTGAGGATCAAACAGATCCCCCCTGATACCTCCAGTTCAAACACACCCCAACCAGGCACCCAGATGAAACCTAGCTTTATAACAAATGATAGCCGTCCATTTACCCGAAGCCAAACCGCACTAAAAGCCTCCAATACAGGAAACACAATGTTGCCAGCCAATCAAGACAAAAAAAGCCACAAAACAGACAGAAGATATTAGAAACACCAATCAAGCAGAACACAGCAAACTCCAAGACCAATAAACACAGACCAAGACTCCCAACCAATCAGGATGAAGAAAAAAAAACCTTCTGGCACAGCGTAGGCCAGCACCAAATTTAAAACAGAAATGGCTGTAAAAGTCTGACTCACAGACGAACTCAATACAGAAGCCTGATGATGGCAGATGAGATTCTGCTGAAACGTTGCTACAACTTTAAAAGCACAACTATAATGACGTGGGAAAATACCTGAACAAAGCTGAATACCATATATATACTATATACTATATACTATATACTATATACTATATACTATATACTATATACTATATACTATATACTATATACTATATACTATATACTATACACTATACACTATATAATATATAATATATAATATACATATATAATGTATAATATATAATATATAATATACATATAAAAAGACTGTGATCTATATATACGTATAAATACGACTTCAGCCACAGAGTGGTTAATGTTTGGAATACTCTACTTGACTCTGTGGTTTCTTCCCCAAACCCCAAAAACTTTAACCTTAGTCTGTCTACTATTGACCTCACCCCTTTTCTAAGAGGCCTGTAGGGGGCGTGCATAAGTGCACCAATCATGCCTACCGCCCCTGTTCTATTGTTTCTTTTTATTTTTCTTATAAGTATCTATCTCATGTATTCAAAACTATGTTTATTCTTATACCTATATCTTGTAAGCGATTGACAAATCAAATAAATACTAAAAAATATTTGGAAACCACTGGAGTGAAACTATAGCATATCCAGTGTCTTCTGATAGGCAGGGATTCCCAAGCACAATGCCAGCTTTGGTACTTGACAGGAATTCTATTTGGAAACAAAAAAAATAAGCTAAAAAAAACCCCACTGTTTACCTTGTCCTGGTAATGCCAGCACCGATCTTGTTCTGCTTTGCCTGCCCTCTGAATTTTTATTGGAACAGGACTGAGAACAAGGTGACCATTGCGACCACTCCGTCACAACACAATCCATCCCACAGGGTACTTCACAAGTTGTTGTTTTGGAAGGCGATGGAGAATCAGCACAAAAATCATCAGCTACATCCTCATCTAAAAAAGAAAGAAGCCAACATAAAATGATAAGTACCTTGATCAAGATAAAGATCATTAATATGATGAAGAATAGGATAGGGAGGAACAAATGTACATTAGTTCACGCATTTTTCCCAAACGTCAGGTGTGTTCAATGTACATGCTCCTACTTTATAGGGATTCAATCACCATCACTTTCTTTGGGCCAACTGCTGAAACTTTCTAGTGCAGGGATGGAATCACCGCACCATCCATATATTATTAATTTCAATGTTTATCAGCCCTTGGAGGCACAGTAATACAAAATAATAGAAATCACCATCTAACAATATACAAGACACCTATAATACTCTAGGGCCGTGATGGCACATGTGCCACACAGAGTCATTCGTGCGGGCACGTGAGCCCCAGCCAAACTTACCTGCACTGCGCATGAACGTGCCTCCCAACTGATTTTTGGCCCGTTTGAGACCATTTTCACCCTCCCGGAGGCTTGAGGGAAGCCTCTGCAGCCTCAGGAAGCTGAAAAATGGGCCTTCTGGAAACACTGGAAGTGACGAAACGGGCCCGTTTTCAGCCTCCCAAGGCTCCCAAGACTTCCCTCGAGCCTCCAGAAAGGTGAAAACGGCCTCCCTGGGCTCCAGAGGCCCTCTTGGAGGCTGAAAACGGGCACTTCCGGTATTTCCAGAAGGCCTGTTTTTCGGCCTCCTGAGGTTGCAGAGGCTTCCCTCGAGCCTCCTGGAGGGCGAAACCAGCCTCAAATGGGCCAAAAATCAGCTGGGAGGTGCATGCATGCACAGTGCAGGTGTGGGGGCAGGGCAGGGGTGTTGTGCATGCATGTGCGGGGGGAGGCAAGGTGCATTGCATTGGGTGCTGGTGCGCGCGTGCTTTTGGCACACCATAACAAAAAGGTTTGCCATCGCAGCTCTAGGGTCTGACCTTATTGAAATATTGTCATGTGTGGATCAGAATATCTTTGCAAAATAAGAGAAGGCATATGTCAACTGCCTTGACTTGCCAGTAGTCACATTTACAAGATGCAAAGCCATATTTTTGAAATCTCCTACAAGTCATATTAAAAAAGGTCAAATTCAAAACATTTGTTAATTCTTTTTTAGATTTCCTAGAGCCATGATGGTGAATCAGGCAAACTTACCTCACTGCGCATTACAACTGATTTTTTTTGGCTGGTTTGAGGCCTTTTTTGGCCTCCCAGAGGCTTGGGAAAAGCCTCTGCAAGGCTTTTCAGGACAAATTATAGGCCTGTTTCATCACTTCCTGTAATACTGGAAGGCGCAGTGCAGGTAAGGGGGTGGGATGGGGGATTGCGCGTGCATGGGCAAGGGGCATGGGGAGGGGGCGTGCATTGCATTATGGGTGCTGGCATGCAAGTGCGTGTGCACTAGCGTGCACACAATTTTTTACACAGGAGCCCCAAAAGGTTAGCCACCACTGTCCCAGAGTCTTCAAAGCAGTGCGCAATAAATCAACTACATTGACGCAGTTAGATAGTTAATGTTTTAAATGAAACTACTATTAAAATCCCAGAATTCCATCATTAAGATTGGATATATATATATTTGAGCAGCAAAACAATTATCAAGGCACTCGTACAAAAAAAAAACGTCTCTACCTGTCAACCGCAAGCTTCAAAAGCATGGGAAAGATTTTCCTTAGTGCATTCTTCAATAAAAGTTCAATATACACTTGATGCGAAGAAAAAAAATTGAGGAAATTATGTCCACTGAGAAGCTGAACCAAACACTTAATAATTCTGATCATGGAGCAACCTAAGAGAAATGTATGTGCTATCTTGCAAAGATAAGGGAAGTACATATGTTTAGTTGATTCTGGCCTTTTGGGGCACTCGAAAATAGAAGAACATGGTGATGTGCCCAGAGATAAGACACAGAAAACTGGACTGAGTTATGGATATCAGCTCTGAACAATTCCCCAGCTTGAGTTCTTTAAATCGGAAATCTGTATCCCTGTACAAACATTTTCACTCTGAATAACTTTAACTTTCCTCCTCCTTCAGGACATCGACTTTTGTTATATTTAAGGAACCCAAGATGACCCAATAGAGGCAAGCAATTTAAATATGAAGAGAAGATAGCAATAAAATGAAGAAATGCAATTGAAGGAGAAGTAGGAAAAAAAGCTATTTGGTTTATGATGATAATGTAGAGAGATCTATATTCCTTTGTCTTTACAAAAAGGCACACATGCTGCCAGTGGAAGCAGCTGTCAAATGTGCACCAGTAATTTCTATATTTATATTTCTAAATGAGGGCAGCTTCATAGCCTCTGAAATCCAAATAAAATTTTTCAAGCATATTATGGGGAATAATAAAGAGAATCGAGAATGAAGCAAACAATCATGCCAGGATGGATGGATGGATGGATGGATGGATGGATGGATGGATGGATGGACGGATGGACGGAGGGAGGAATGGACGGAGGGAGGAATGGACGGAGGGAGGGATAGATAGCTGGCTGATTGGCTGCATCTCCCTCTCTATCTCCCCCCACCCCCCAAAAAATCAACTATATATTTTCTGGTAGACTTTGCTACAGGAAGGGCCAACTAGCAATAGCACTTAGACTTATATACCACTTCATGGTGCTTTACAGACCTCTCCAAGTGGTTTACAGAGTCAGCATAGTGTCCCCAATAATCTGGGTCCTCGTTTTACCGACCTCAGAAGGATGGGAAACTGAGACAACCTTGAGCTGGTAAGATTCGAACTGCTGGTAACCCACAGTCAACTGTTCTGACCCAACCGGGTTCCCAGAAAGCAAGCACAGACAAACTCAGTAACTCAAACCTTCACAGCTTTAATCTACAAATAAACTTCTTTGTAGATAAAAGATGGCTTGCAGCCAATTAGTCCACCCAGAAAACCTTGACAGAATTCTTCAGATAAGCCGGAGTCTCTACACACAATGCTGAGTCCTTCGAACGTTTTTGCCTTCTACAGAGCAAAAACCCTTTGAAACCAGGCTTATATTCCCTGGAGAGAGGGGCCATTACTTAGCATTCTTACTCCCGAGTCACCTGTGCTGCTCCAGCTGTTCTCTTCTATGAATCATCCTGCGCTCATGCGGACTTGGCACAGGCTCCTCAGGAACCTCCTCCTCCTCCTCATTGCTGCCGGCTAACCACAACATCAGCAGAAGTAGCCTGTAGTACTGCAAATGTACCCCTAAAGGCAGTATAACCCAAAGATAGGGCTATTACTTAAGAAGGACCTTAATCATTTCTACTGCTATATTCTCTCCCTCCCTTCCTCCCTCTCTCTGACGCCCCTGTGTGATTGAAGATGACGAAGCTTAACTTTCATGATCACTGTATATTTATTCTAGTGTGCTGGATGATGACATAAACGTCAAAATAAGAATGATGAAATAAATGTCAAAAGAAACGTCCTCCAACAAGGCTTCTCATCATGAACCAACATCAATCTCTTTCCATGACACATTTGGCAAGATTCTCTTGCTGCACCTACAATCTGTCATTTAGTCATTCTTCGGAAAATGTCCTATTGCAGCAACACCACTCCGGATAGTCACATTTAGCTGACAGCAGATGAGCTAAATGGGGTGGGTGGGAGAAGAAGAATTAAACCACGCACCAATTATATGTGCTTGTCTCCATAAGTCATTCTGATATTGTAGCCCTTGCAAGGATTTTGAGAATCCGCCTGGATGATAGCTGTTACTAGATTCTAAAAACTAGAATCACAAAAAAGTTAAAAAGAACCCTTTAAAGTTATTTAAAGCCTGAGAGTTGTTGACGGTTTACAGGACAGGAGCCAACTTGTAAATTAGTATGTAAGTAAATAAATATCATTTCACCATTTCTGTTTAAAACAAGCGTATCACAGATATGCTCTACCAATGAGATGGGCAGTTTCTAAACTGATATATAATAAATAATGAATAAATAATCTGTCTTATTTGTTACATTTTTCAAAGAAAACACAGAATACGTGTCCAACTTTCACAGCTACAATTCAAATGATTTACGTTTTGTGTTTCTTCTAGTCCATGTGGATAAAAGTAAAAAATTCTAGTTTGTAGTAATAATGGTACTGTTGCTATAACCTCCAAAACAAGGAATAGAATTACCGAAGAAAAGAAGAACTAACCTGATCATGGGTTTCAAGTTATCGCAAGAAAATATTTATGCAGGTGAAAAATAGGATACATAACAAGTGCTGAATATCACCTACTTCAGCACAACTTGAAAAAGCAATATTGGACAATAATTTCATAAGGATAACACTGGACAGTTTGACAAATGAATTATACAAATATTTTATTCAAAATCCCAGTATATGAGAAATGTAAAACATTCAAGGAAACTAGAATGCCAAAGAGGAGTTTACTGCAGTTTCATCCTATCATGCAATGTTGCCATAAATTTTCATGCCTTATAAAAAGGTGACTTTATTCTCACACTGGACCAAAGTGACTGAAAGCAAAACAATCTATTTATTCAGAACTTGCCGGTTATAAGATATCTGTAGCAACTGCCGAAGATGTATTTCTGATTTCTTCAACTCTTCTCAAAATAATAAATTGTAGATCATGAAACAAATTATTTGACTCTAGCTGTCTAAAGAGATCCTCGGTCTTCCAGATCATGGTTGTCCCAAAGGTGCTTTTCCAAAACGCAACTGGACTTTCTTGATTTTTCCTTGAAAACGTTTTGCTTCTCCTCCAAAAGTGAAGTGAAAAAGCTTCTGAAGAAGCTTCCTGGATGAGAAGCGAAACGTCTTCAAGGTAAAACAAAGACAGTCCAGTTGCGTTTTGGAAAAGCACCTTTGGGATTCTGGCTTCCTGTGAAATTGATTGGCAAATTCACATTAATGTAATGGCCTCCATAGGTCTTCTGTACCAAAGGCTGGGCCAACATCTCACCAGACTGTTACTCTTCTTTCTTCTGGTTAGATGACTCTTTGGACATCAGCTATATTCTATTAAGATCTTGGCTTTCATCTTGAGGATTGACACTCATAAAAGAAGGAACCAATTTTACCAATTCCTCTTTAAGCGTAAGCTATCTAAAATCTCTTTCCATTCTATTCTAAATAAAAAAAAAAAAAAGATCCCAGCACATGAGAAAGATGTTTATAGAGTGAAATAGTGCTTGAAGAAAGAGGTTGGTTAAAATTCAGGTCCCTAACAGTCATTACATGCAAGAATTAAGTACAGGTAGTCCTTGACTTACAGCCATTTGTTTAATGACTGTTCGAAGTTACAACAGCACTGAAGTAAATGACTTATGACACAATCTTCCCACAATCTCATGATCAGAATTTGGACACTTGGCAACCGGCATGTATTTATGACGGTTGCAACGATCTAGGGTCATGTGATCCGATTTTGTGACCTTCTGACAAGCGAAGTAAATGGGGAAGCTTTACCACCATGTTAACAACTGCAGTGATTCACTTAACAACCGTGGCAAGAGAGGTCATAAAAATGGAGCAAAACTCATTGAACAATTGTCTGTGGCAATAAAAATTTGGGGCTAAATTGCAGACACACCTCCAATTGAGGACTACCTGTAATAGCAATATGCTCCCATGACCACTAGTTTACCTTCCTTCCTAAAATTAATAACAAGAATGGAAATTAGGGAATTTGTAATTGCAGAGAATTATTTCATAATGACAAGTTTTATCACAATATAATGTTACAACATGTAACGTTATTTTTGTTGTTGTTATGCTGTACCAAGCAATGTGTATAATTTTGCAACCAAGCACTAAGAAAAGAAGATCCTGATTTGCACACAAATGACTCAAGCAATAGTTTCATTTATTTAATGGCATGCTGTCTGTCAATATTACTTGTTGTATCTATTCTTGTTTTGCTTGTAAAATAATGAAACAGTCATTAAAATACTATACTTGCTATAAAAATTTATATCTCATTTAAATCTTGGGAAACAATACCAATAAACATTGAGTAACTGCTTCCCTATAACAAAGATGTCAGAAGATGGTAGTAAATTCAAGAATGGAGACAGAAGGAAATCAAAGTTACCATTTGCCTGCTTACTAAGAGCAATTTTAAATCTTTCAGGATAAATTGTCTTAATGGGCAAAAAAACCTCCCTTCAGACATCTAATTTGCCAAAGGAACTATTGCATTTAAATACTAGGCAACAATAATAATACAATTTAGGAGGAAAGGATTGATTTGATATAATCATTTGTAATGTACTCAACTCTTAGCAATGTTGTCATTAACTTTTTTTCCCCATTCTGAGACACCGATTCAAATCCTAGTAATTCTAGTTTCATGTCATTGCTTTGCCAGCTGAAAAAGCCTTCATCACACAGACATTGCTGTCTGGATGCTGGTTTCAGTTAACATAAATCCAACAAGCCGTATTGTCAGTTTGTCAGCGTAACCATCAGGGTGGGAAATAACTCATCACTATTTCAGAAACTGAAAGAGGAAAGGAAGTTAGAGGAGGGGAGCAAATAAAATAATGAAAAGAATTAGAAATGTCAGAGAGAGGGGAAAAAACAAAGAAGTAATGTTTAACAAAGGGAAAATGGAAAATAACATGAACGTTTCAGAGTTTGCAGACATGGTTCAGGGAAACAGGTGAACAACACAAGAAAGGAAACAACATGAATTTAAAGAAATGTCAGAACAGCTTTGTCATTTCACACAGTGCAGAGCATCATGTAATTTGTAATATAAGGTTAACTGATGGCAAGGAACACAAATCATTTTAAAAGAGAAATAGATCTATCCATGGGATTGTATCTGGTGGAAATCAGAATAGAATGCAGAACATCATTTATTCATTCTTTCTTTTTACAAATAATTCAAGCTGTCAAATATATCCAACACATCTTCTTCCTTCTTTTTCTCCGCTCAACAATCCTGTGAGTTGAGTTGGGCTAAGAGAGACGGATTGGCCCAAGGTCAGCCAGCTGGCTTTCATAGTTAAGGTGGGACTAGAACACAAGTTCTTCTGCTTTCTAGACTGATCCTTTACCAGGGGTGTCAAACTGGCAGCCCGTGGGCTGGATGTGTCACACGCAGACCACGCCCACCCCAGCTCCATGAAGGGAAAAAAACGTCATGAAACGTCATGTGACGGCAATGCGACGCCCACGGGTTTGACACCTATGTCTTAATCACTAGACCAAAGTGGCTCTCAATGGCCTTCCCATCCTAAAAACACTTCCAGGATTTCCCTTCTTGTTCCAGAGACTAGCTAGAGCACTCTTAACTTTAGCCCTCTTAACTTAAACGATGGAAGTCAGTGTAATTTAAAAGAGTATTCCGTCAGCTGAATGCAAAGTAGGCTCTTACTAGAGTTTGGGGAACTTTGTTCTTTGCTTGGTTGCTTTTTCTTTCTCTAATTCTCTCATTTTTCTCCGTCAGGTTTTGCTCAATGATTCACTTTATACATCATAATCCTGATCGCCATGGGGCCTTTTATCTTTATTTCCCTCCTCTTGGGCTCTCTTTTGATAGATTTTTTTTTTTAAATGGCTGATCTGGCAGTTTAACTCTCAGTTCTTTCTCCTCAATTTTTAATGTTTTCTGTGGTAGGTGTTCGATTTGGGGCCAATATCACTTTGCAGTTACCTTGTAATTTTCTTAAATTAATAAATGCTGTATAATTATACAATACACAGGGAGAAATCTTTCCTAAATCTCCTGCAACTAAACTGTCTTTCCCATTCTTTCTGAAACCTCAAACACATTAAAATTCTCCACTATTTCCCTGTAAACTGGGTGGAAATATATTATTTTTATCCTGTACTCCTAAGCTTCAGTCCACTGCAAAATCAAATCTTATATGAAAACCCCGGGAGGGAAAAAATGTGTAAAATCCCTCTATCCCTTATAGTTCCATTTAATTATTCTTGTTCTGCTTTCACAATTACAAGCCACATATTTCTGTAATTTTTCCCATTCTGCTCCTGAGTAATTGGTGCCAATGTACAGATAACATAACTTTTTTCTTTCTGAACATTATGATGTAACAAAACAAGGTAATAAAACACACTGTAACACTTCAGCCAGTCTGTGAGACATTTTTGAACGGTTTCCATACAATTCTAGGCATGTCTGCCATTGTTCAGTGAGAATCATTTTTGCTCAACGTGCTAGGATTCAAGAGTCATTCATGCAATATGAAGACAGACGTAAGGATAGGGGTGAGGAGAGAAAGAAACATTAATGAGACAACTGAACACGCTCTAGAAAGTACCTCATGAATCCTACAATTCAGCCCTGTGAACTCCACTGGGATATTATCAGAGTTTTAGGTCATGTGGAAACCAAAGTATGTCCAATCATACATAGAAAGACTTGGCTTCCTTAGAAAGTCATAGTATTAACAACCTGGCATCAATTGTTATTTCAGCAACACTGCATGAGTGCAAGGGGTAGAATTGCTGGTGTTAAGGCTATGCTCATTAAGCTTGTGTGATGTAGTAATTAAGCGCTGAAAGAGATCCATATCCCTCCTTTCAAGAAAGGATTGTTGCAATGGGAAAATGAGGACTGAATACTATCTGGAGCTCGTGGTGGAAACCCAAGTTTATCAAACTATGTAGTCGGGCTTAGTTTCTGGGGAGGAAAATAAGGGAATGGGAAATCTGGCTGGGGTCCTGTCAGTGTGTGAGAGAGTTGAGGGCTGTTTGGAAACTGAAACAGTATTTGCTATGTGAGCAAGAAGAAGACAGCAAGGAACCCTGGCATGGCTTAGCTCAACTATTCTGTACTAAAGTTCTTTAGTTCTTAGCTTGGTGCTGTGAAACTAAAACTGAAACTTCTCTCCTCTGCTTGAGTTTTGCATTTGGAACAGATTTCTTTTCCAGTGAGGAGGGGGAATAGAACTCCTTAGCATCAGAGCGTGCTAATAATAATATAGGAAATACTAATGTTCTGATGGTCATTTCAAAAAATCCGTTCTTAGTGAGTGCTTAGAAGCCAAGAGGAACATACATGCCAAATTTCAAGTTTGTAGGCTTTATGGTTCTGGAGATTTTGTGAGTGGTATTTCATTTAGATAGATAGATAGATAGATAGATAGATAGATAGATAGATAGATAGATAGATAGATAGATAGATAGATAGATTACATACATAGAATCGAACCAGTAGGGTTTCCTGGTAATATTAATGGAACTCTAAAGCCTTTTACTTTTTTCACCTGTTGATCCAGGATTAGTTTACTACAGTGATTCAATTCTTGTCTACTAGCACATGCCAAACATGAGAAAGAAAGAAAGGATCGAGCATTAAGGACGGCAAGAAACCTCAATATATTCTTGCACAAGTGACAACTCAGATCACCATAATTATAAGCCATTCCATTTGTACTTTTCATCATCTTTGTGCATTACACAGAGGCAACAACAAATGTAACCGACAATGGACGACCCTAAGGCAGAACAGAAGGATACAGAGCCTTAATAAACTGAAATTGAGCCCTGGTGCTAACACTGAGGTGATATCATTTGACAAAAGTAGACGAGACCATATTGCTGTTCTACCAATATCACAGAGCAATACACTTCAAATTAGGGCTGCAGAGGATCTAGTTGTTATAGCAAAGTAACATTTGGTTTTATCTGAAGGTAGCAAGTTTACAAATTAACAAGCCGAATGAACAATGCCTAAAATCCATTGGGAGAAACACTGCAGAAAATTAGAGAAACAAAGGACGTGTTGGGAATCACCTAGCCAGATAGGGAGGAATCAAACTGGGAATTAATCTTGAATCGTAGTGGATCGTAGCCACGAGAGATGCAGGAGTGGCCTCTTATAAGCTCCATTGAACCTTACTGTCGGTATGTGCTCCTTTCAAAATCCAAGAAAGAAATACTCAGACTCCATGGTTCAGAGCAAAGTTCTTCTTTTACTGGAAGATGAAAAGGAAGCTACAAATGGAATTCCGAAAGTGAGAATTTGAGCGCGCAGATCACACATACAAAGAAATGGAATTGTTCCCCACCCCCAAAGTCCAGAAGTCTCCGCCAATTAAAAGTTCCGAATATGATCATGTGAGCATCTTCAGGTAGTGATGAGGCCTCTGTCCGTTGACCTTGACATATTTTGATAAGACCTCGCAGCTGCGCAGGATAGAGGCTAGGAAAGAAATGGAAAATTGGAAAGAAGAAATCCCCCCTTCTTCTGCCCACAGTAAAGAATGCAAAACACCTCCAGCTCTCTTCCCCCCACAATTACCCCTCCCCCATTGCTAATGACAGCCAAAGAAGTAAGCCTAGTAGTAGAGATACTAAGGGAGAAATAAAGGATAATAGTTGGGGTAATTCAAGAGATCTTGAGGCTGACATTCGACCCCCTAGAAAAAAAGGACATTAGTCCCTGTAAGAGAGAATAAAAGATATGTTAAGCATTGCATACATTCTTATGGTTTATCAGGATACTTAGTATAAAATTTCTTTAGCAGGTCAGGAGCCCTAACGCTTTTTCTCGCTCACCCACTCAGCATGAGAGGGGGGAAATGTTTCCAGGCTACAAGATATTGTAGGCACCCTCCTTTTCGAGAGTCTAAAATCTCTTTAACTTCAAAATGTTGTTCACCCTCAATCAACAATGGGACGGGGGATCAGTCTGGTCGGTCTCAATGTACAGGTGTGTTCGGTTTTAGCAGGCTGACATGGAAAACAGGATGAATGCGACGAAGAGTCTTTGGTAGCGGCGCAATTGAACTGTCACGGATTCACACCATTAATAGGAAAGGCCCCACATACTTAGGGCCTAACTTCTTTGATCTCTGAGTGGTTTGCAGATACTTGGTTGAGAGGAATACTTTGTCGCCTACTTGATACGACTGTTGTGGGGCTCTTTTCTTGTCTGCAAACTTCTTATGGGATTGATGCGCTTCGTCCAGAGCTTTGCGAGCAACTGGCCAATTGAGTTGTAGTTGAGATATCCAGTCATCCAATGACTGGATATTGGGTTTCTCAGAGGAAGTTCAGGTATGGGTACAAAAATCTTGTCCCGTGGCCACTTTGAACGGGTAAAACCAGTGCTGCTGTGAACGGAGTTGTTATACGCTACTTGGCAAAAGGTAGCAGGTCCACCCAGTTGTCTTGCTGATAATTTATGTAACATCGGAGATATTGCTCTAGCACCCCGTTAGTCCTCTCGCAGGCCCCATTAGTTTGGGGGTGGTGGGCGGAGCTTAACCCTTGGGTGGAGCCTATCAACTTCAAAAATTCCTCCAGAAGTTCGAGGTAAATTGAACTCCTCGATCTGATATTATACGCTTCAGGAACACCATGCAGTCTGTAGACGTGTATAATGAACAGTTTGGCTAACGACTTCGCCGAGGAATCTTGGTGCAAGGTATGAAATGTGCCTGTTTGGAAAACAAGTCGGTCACCACCCAGATCACCGTGTGCCCAGCACTTTCAGGTAAATCTACTATAAAGTCCATAGAGATTTCCTTCCAAGGGGCAGTTGGCCTGGCCACATTCTG
Source organism: Pseudonaja textilis (assembly GCF_049901715.1). Classification (NCBI taxonomy): domain Eukaryota; kingdom Metazoa; phylum Chordata; class Lepidosauria; order Squamata; family Elapidae; genus Pseudonaja; species Pseudonaja textilis. The sequence continues at coordinate 206,130,122 of NC_141990.1, forward strand.
CAACAGACCTGGCGGCTTACCGGGAGGTCTCTTAGCTGAGGCGCAAACTGGGCAGCTTGCTACATAAGTTTCAATGTCTTTTTCAAAGAGGGCCACCAGAACTGCCGCTTTCACCAGGTGTAAGGTCTTCACGAAGCCAAAGTGACCCGCTGCCTTGGAATCATGAGTTTGTTGTAATACTTGGCTCCTCAGTGTTTTAGGTACATACAGCTTCGTTCCCATCCAGGCTAACCCATCTCTAACAGTGCAGTTATTTGCATTTGCCTGGAACCATTCATCTGTTTTCAAAGCTTCTTTAAATTGTTCGATCAAATCATTGGACAGATCTGCCTCTTGTTTCTTCTTTGCGCCCTGGTGACCACTGGTGCTGCCAGCTGTGTGGTGGGCACAATCGGACTTATCACTTCTTTTCGAACACTGTTGTATTGTGGCATCCTAGATAAAGCATCCGCCATAAAATTCTTTCCTCCTGGGATGTACTTCAGAAAGAAATTGAATCGCTTTGAAGTACTGGGCCCACCTAACTTGCTTAGGAGATAGTTTCCGAGGCGTTTTTAAGGCCTCCAGGTTTTTATGATCAGTCCAAACCTCAAATGGGTGCCTCGCGCCTTCCAGAAAATGCCTCCAGGTCATTAGAGCCCAGCAGACTGCAAAAGCTTTTCTCCCAGACAGCCCATCTACGTTCAGTGTCAGTTAATTTACGGGATGTGTAGGCACACGGTTGTAGTGTCCCCTTCTCGTTTAATTGAAGTAAGACCGCTCCTACCGCCACATCACTTGCATCAGCTTGATCACGAAGGGGACATCCATGTCCGGATGCTTTAGCACTGGCTCGGCAGCAAATAGTCTTTTTAGCTTCTCAAAAGCGGCTTGGCACTCCATAGACCAATTCAACGGCTGGCTAGGCTTTGGCTTCGCTTCTCCCTTTGTTTTTAGGAGGTTGGTGATAGGCATGGCTATTTTAGCAAAACATGGGATGAATTGCCGGTAAAGTTAGCAAATCCAAGGAAACTTTGAAGTTGTTTTCGGTTCTTGGTGGGGCCCAATCCAATACGGCTCGTACCTTCTCCGGGTCCATCTCAAGACCCTCGGGTGAGATACGATATCCCAGGTAGTTAATCTTTTCCTGATGGAACTCACATTTGGACAATTTGGCGTACAATTTAGCAGCGCAAATTTGTGCAGCACGGACCGCACCAGTTTCACATGTTGGTCTCTGGTCTCCGAGTAGATAAGGATATCGTCAAGGTAGACCAAAACCCCTTGTATAAATGTTCGTGGAGCACTTGGTTGATCAATTGCATGAAGACAGCTGGTGCCCCTGTAGGCCAAACGGGAGAACATTGAATTGGAAGCAACCTATTGGGCAATTGAATGCAGTTTTCCACCTGCCTCCTCTTTAATTCGGATTCAAATAGGCCTCCTCAAGTCCAGTTTCGTGAAGATCTTCCCTTGGCCAGGTGAGCCAACATGTCCTTCATTAGAGGGAGGGGGTACACATTTTCCACGGATACCGCGTTCAAATTTCGGTAGTCCACCACCAAGCGCTTGGAGCCATCTTTCTTCTCGCGGAACATCACAGGGCCGCCACTCGAGGTCTGGCAGGTTGGATGAACCCTCGTTTCAAATTTTTGTCGATAAACCATCTCAATTCCTCTAACTCCTTTGGGGTCATCGAATACATCTTTGGTTTCGGTAGTGTCACCCCGGTAGAAATTCAATGCTGCAATCGGTTGACCGATGGGGAGGGAGCTCATCGGAGGCCTCTTCGCTAAAACTTCTCTTAGGTCCCAGTACTCTTTCGGATTTTCTCCTCCCCTTCTATGCTCGCCCCTGTGGAAGCTGTCTCAGCAGGGTTTGGGGCTTGGGATGGGGATTCTCCCCGGTTTAAGGGGGTTTGCTCCTCCTTCCTGGAGGTTGGTCAGTACGAATCCGTATCCACCCCTTTCTCCAGTTTACTTGGGGATTCCATTTCCGAAGCCAGGGCAATCCCAAGATTAGGGAGTGTTCCATCCCGGGAGCCACAATAAAGCACAAGGTCTCGCTGTGGGTTCCCATGGTCATCTCTAAGGGCTCCGTTATGAACCGTGCAGGGCAACCCCCGCTTCAGACCCATCTAATTGGTAAAAGGATATGGGCGTTTTCAAATTTCTCAGTCCAATGCCCATGCCTTTAACTACTTTCATGCTAATTAGGCACCTCGTGCACCCCGAGTCCAATAAGGCCAGCATTTCCCCCTCAGTACCCGAGGTGGGCACCTTAATTTAATTGGAATGGTAAGGGGGCCCCGTTAGGACTTACCGAGACGTCATCTTCCGAGTCGGTCTCACTCTCGCCGGGAGGAGTCGGGGTCCCAGCTCTTTTTCCGCTGGGGAGTGACTTCACAACCTCCCCTATCGTTAGCCCGGTTTCGCGAGGCCTGGTTGGGGAGGATTCGGGCTTCCTTCCAGGGCCCGTCCTTTTTTGGATCTGGTTTGACTCGACAATCCGCAATTCGGTGGCCTTCCTTCCCACAATGGAAACAGGCAGTGGATTTGGCCCTGTCATCACCCCTCCCTTCCGGGGCTTAGGGATCTCTCGAGCCGAGGAGGGAGCATGGTGCTCCATGCGGAGCCTCCTCTGCGTCTACTTCGGGCTAGATCTATTTCCACCTCTTCCGCTAACAGGTACCACAACTGCAAGTCATGGGGATCCCTTCTGGAGATGCACATGTGGTATACCTCTTCATTTAGGCCATCTTTGTAGGCTTCTATTAGAGCTTCCTGGGACCAGCCTCGAATGCGATATGCCAGCTGTCTGAACTCTTGGGTGTAGTCAGCAACTGATCTTCCCCCTTGAGTTATGGTTTTCATCCTGATCCTGGCCCTTCTCTCTGCCAGAGGGTCTTCAAACCTCCTCCTCAAGGCAGTCATAAAAACATCAAGGCTTCGCAGTTGGGGGAGTTATCATTATACAGAGTCACCACCCAGTCAGCTGCCATCCCCTCCAGGGTTCTGGTAACACATCTTACTTTGGCTGCTTCAGAGGTGAACTCCCTTTCATATTCTGCCATATAGCTACCAACCTGCACCAGGAAAAACCCCAAGTCCTTGGGATTTCCTCCAAACTTCACATCTAAGGAGGGCAGGTGGCGCCTTCTAGGCATTACCCCGCTGCTGGGGCTCCCAGACGGGAGCTGGTGGTTGCGCCGGCGTGGATGGGCCAGGGGTGGTGGCAGCCCGACTTCCCCAGGCTGAACTCGCCTCTCTCTCCCCCTCATATGTTGGAGCCCTGCCGGTTTCTCAGAAGCATCCTTAAAGCTTTTCCCGGCTTGATCCAGCCTGCATTCCATCTCCTCCCCCCTGCCACAGCCGCTCCTCGCACCTCTTCGACTTACAGTGATTCCAGGAGGGGGTCTTCCGGATTTTTCCATCCAACTCCTAACGACCATCTGGGCATCTCGGTTGGAGTTTCTTCCAGTGTAAGGTCAGCTAACAAATCGGTGGCTGGCATCTCTGGTAACAGCATTTGCTGCCCCCCACAGCTCCCTGCTCATCCTCCTCGCTGGCTGGAGATGACATGATGTGAAAACCCCTCGGAAGAAAATTGGTGTTTTCTCCGGTGGGCTGATGGGGACTTTCGAATAATGTCGGTATGTGCTCCTTTCAAAATCCAAGAAAGAAATACTCAGACTCCATGGTTCAGAGCAAAGTTCTTCTTTTACTGGAAGATGAAAAGGAAGCTACAAATGGAATTCGAAGTGAGAATTTGCTGCGCAGATCACACATACAAAGAAATGGAATTGTTCCCACCCCCAAAGTCCAGAAGTCTCCGCCAATTAAAAGTTCCGAATATGATCATGTGAGCATCTTCAGGTAGTGATGAGGCCTCTGTCCGTTGACCTTGACATATTTTGATAAGACCTCGCAGCTGCGCAAAAAGGATAGAGGCTAGGAAAGAAATGGAAAATTGGAAAGAAGAAATCCCCCTCTTCTTCTGCCCACAGTAAAGAATGCAAAACACCTCCAGCTCTCTTCCCCCACAATTACCCCCTCCCCCTTGCTAATGACAGCCGAAAGAAGTAAGCCTAGTAGTAGAGATACTAAGGGAGAAATAAAGGATAATAGTTGGGGTACCCGAAGAGATCTTGAGGCTTATCTGTTCCAAGGGATGTGCTGTATTATAGCAGAACATAATAAAATGGTTAGCTTGCGGCTGCCATTAGCTGGAAAACGTTTTGAACTGCAAGTCTGAACAGATGCCAATCTATTCATATGATGCTGTGATTCTATGTTTATGTCATTCAAAAGCCTTGATAGGTAAGATGTATTTTTAAACAAAAATAATATGGTATATACACACAGACATGATAGTGATGCATAAACGGAAGGTACTCTGAGCAAAGGGAATAAGAGTGCTATTGTGATTACATCTGAAATGTTATATATAATATTAATGTAAATGTGGCTCTCTGAAAGGTGTCTACCATTCCTTTGAGATGAATGATTGACCAAACAATGCTCTTACTTTTTATATAATTCTTGTATTTATTGAAACAGAGATGAGCACTGCCCCTATAGTCAGCAATGACTAGTGGAGTAAAATCCTCGGGGACTTCTTTAGTTTTCTGTTTATCTTGAAGCTTCATGGGGGCCTTCAGTTGGTGCCACAATTCTACCTATTTGTGTTTTATTCTCACTTGATGAGGAACAACCAGTTTACTGCAATGGCTGAAGCAGATTTCTACTTTACATTCTATTATATTCCATTATTATTTGTAGAGAGCTCACTATCTAACTAACTACGTTTTATTCCCATTTTCATTCAAGACAGGCTCCCTTCCTTAGATAAATGCAATTGTTTAATTTCAACTAAACACATTCACACACCGAGACATACATGTCATAACATAAATGTTATCTTTATAGCAGGCTTCTGTTTTGCCTAAAATTTTAATTACCTCATTAATAATTATGCCATCATTTATAGCCAACGTGGCATGTTTCCTGAGGAGCCATTTAAAAAGTATTAAATATCAAAGCAGCTTTACCTTCTTATAACTGGTCTGATGATTATATTGTAATAACCATCTAATACTACACACAATTTAGTTATGATAGCATCTATAAAATCTATAAAATGGGAAAGGATCATTCATAATATTCTACAAGGAATTAGTTCCTCTGAAATTTCTTTTCTTACAGCTGTTAAAATGGCAGACGCTTCCAAAACTCTTTAAAATAAACACTGGAACCTGTACTGTATCGATTCCTCTTTCAAAGACAAGACTAAATTTTAAAGTCCATATCGGATTTTTTTACTAGCACCTCTGGGTGAAGATAGGAGCTGTGGGACATCCTGTAAATTCATACCGTAGTGCAAAAAGGCACAGCCTCTAATTTGCAAAGCCTTCAAATATTTTCATGAAGTTGTAATCATTTTGTAGGAGAGATGGGTGGCATTAAAAAAAGTAATAAATAAATATATGAGGGAAATCTTAATTAATATATGGGGCATTTGTTAATTAATTAGAATTATAATTAAGTTTTATATAATTTATGTTATATACTGACCTCACTAGTTTTTGTTTGCTTGCTTTTGAAGAGGAGCACATCATCCAAAACAATAGTTCACTGAAAATTTGAGGAATGCGTTAAGTTTAGGAGTATTCCCCTCCTAAACAGCATGGAAGAATGTGCAACAGATCCTTCTGATATGTGAGTTCCCCAAAAAACAAAAGTCCAAAAGCAAACCCCAAACTCTAGATTTATTTAAAAGAGGGAAGAAACAAAAGAATACTCAGAAAATCAATAACTTCAACATGAATAGTAAAATGTAGAAGAAGGAATAGAGTCTAACAATCAGGTGATCCCAAAGGGACTATATTATTTATTGTTTATATCTATTTCTGGCCTCTGTGCTTATTTCTCTTTCTTTATGAAAGATTCTTTAGTCCACTTTTCATTTCAAAATGTTTCTAACTTCTTCCAGTTTAGTTCTTAGTTTCCTCTGTATCTCTCACCAGTCTTTCAGACTTGCCCCGTGCTAATATATGTAGCATGTAAAAAAAAAAAAAAGCTTGCTTTATTTCAACATTTTGAAGAGGAAATTCAATCAAAGCTTCATGAAGGCCACTGATACAATATTGGTAGATTTCATCAGAGTATATATTAAAGCTTTAGGCCGGCTGCTCAAACTCCCAAACAATTCAGCCACCATCTCCTCTGGCTGACTTTCTTTCTTCCAATCATCACTGTAAGATAACGACATTTTCAATAAAATAACTTCACTACCCCATGTCGGAAGTCCTACTGGTGACACTGTAAACTTACAAAGAGGAAATTTCGGAAGCTTCTAATATCACATTCAGGATGAGTATCAGTGGTGGTATTCTACCGGTTTGGCCTGGTTCTACCAAACCGGTAGTGCCGAACATCAGGGGAGACCGAACCAGTTCTCTCCGCCATCTGCTGTTGGACCTGCCCACCCGCCCAGGCTCCCATACTCACCTTTATCCTCTGTTTTTGAAGCGCAGCTACTTTGCGCAGCAGAGCAAAGTGCTACGCGGCAGCTGCTGAAGCGACCGGGATCATGCAGGCTTGCAGGAGGTGAGTTGGAACGCCTCTGTGCCTGCGCAAACGCCTCTGTGCCTGCACAAAGTGCGTGTTTGGCATGCGTATGCACACAAAGTGTGTACACGTGTGTAAAGCGCCCACCAAGCCACGCCCACTCAACTGGTGGTAAAACTTTTTGAATCCCACCAGTGATGAATGTCTTTTGCAATTTAAGAGAAAAGCCAGAAATTTTATTAGGCGTTCAAAGAAATCTGAATTTGCATTGGCTTCAGATTGCGGACTGCACATAAAGGCCTGAATTATAGAGAGATTCACATCCAATTACCATACAATCCTTGCAGTGAGTAATCAGAAGTAAGTCTAATGAATTCAGTGTGGTTTGATCCTGGTTAAGCACATACAGACTCACGGCCTTAGAGACAAACTAGGTACAATTATGCTAATGGCAGATTTCACAGCCATGTTCTTATTTGCGGACCAATTATTAAGTCCACACCTGATACAAGGCAGCCATAACATTACAGATTGTAAAAGGATAATGTCCTGATTGTTCCAATCTTCTGGACAATAAGTGTATGCACTACTCAGTTGGCAATTAAAAGAAACACAATAAATGTTGATGGTAAAATCTGAACCAACTTCCAAATGGAAGAAGCCAAAAATTGTTGTATGTCACAGTCCCCTCTTCCTTTCTCCTCTGTATATAGTTCATTTTTACACACCCACACACACCCCTATTACTAAGTAAGGGGACAACCACAGCTTATGTGGTTATTAAAAAGAAAAAAGTGCTATTTGACAGCAACTGCTGTCTGCAGGATAAATTTCCCATGTGCATGTTTAAACAAAGGAGCATAAGCAGGGGAAAAAAATATTAAAATTTTCAGTATGAATAAATATTTCCCTAAGTATTTTGTGACAAAGCTCCTAATAGATGGTGTTCAAAATTCAGAACACATCAGCAAGCATGATTACATTACTGTCTCCAATTTATTTCACTCTCATGCATGACAATAAAATATTACCTTTGAACTTTTATGTAGCATAGCTGAGTGAATTGAGTGTGTGCAGGCACAAAAAATATAATGAAGCTTTTACTAATTCTATAAATTATTGAATCCCTCACACAGCAAATAGAATCCTGCTGCCTTCGTACATTCTAAAAATCTAGCTTGACTCTATATCATCGAGGTAATCAGAAGCACAGCACCAAAAGCAGCCCAGGTTTTGCACTTCTGCTAGCAATTGAAGAGGGCATCACTATTTTCTTTTCTTTTCATGAGCACCATAAAGTTTTGGCTGGCCACCTAGAGTTAGAATAAGACAATTCCAAGATTTTAATTCTTGGAAAAATATGATATTATTCTGTTCTCAAACAGTTTTGGGGATTCCTCTTGACTATTACGATATTCCACCATAAAATATTCTTGATATATAGCCATCAACGTGTATTTATCAAGAGTTCCACAACGCTCATATGGAGCGACATAATTGTAATACCTAATATTATTTAAAAAATTTCATTGGTGGTATCAAATGTTATGAGCATTTCCTTTTCATCCAATCTCCTGGATGGAAATTTTTTTCCTTTTTCTTCTCCTCTACTAATGCTACAAGTTTAGTTATAAGGAAGAAAAAAAGAATCACTCTTCCTGACGTGACTTCTGTTAATAGAAATACATTTCTAAATTCCTTCCATAAGAGTAAGGAACACATTGTTTTATTAATGCTATATTAATGTTTGTCTTTACACATTTTAAACATTTGATTTTTAACACTGTTAGTGTGGTGGATTAAGCTGAAAGATTTGACAACAACTGAGATTTTCATTTATGAGAAATATTAAATAGGCATATGACCAAAAAAAAATGTTCATCTATGTGGTAGAACAAAAATGATTAAATCACACCATGAAGTTAATACATTCAATTAAACCATAAATGTATCAGAGTAACAAATGCAGCACTGAATTGCAGATGTACTCCAGATGCATTGTGCTTTTCCCTTATAAAAGATCACTTAGCCAAAAAGATGCCAATTCTGAAAAAACTCAAACCCTTTTAGGGAAATGATAGAACAGAAAACTGCATTTATATTTACACACACACACACACACACACACACACACATCTCCTATGTCTGTGATTGGGAATTCACCACAGCTTGATTATTTTGCAAAGTCTGATATTTTTCAATCAAGAAGAAATAATTTTCTCCTTTAGACTGCTTCAGAAGCTAAGCTTCACCATCTAGCCTATTTGGGAACAACTGTCAGGATGGTTTTACATTCACCTAATAATTATGGTGAAGAAATAAGTTACCCTTCTGTCTTATTTGGGAATCCATTTTTCTGGGAAAAAATAATGAAACAAGCATCACTAAGTATATTAGCATTGTTAGCCTTTCTGGAGAAGAGGAGGAGGAAGGGGGAGGGGAGGAGGAGGAGGAGGAGGAGGAGGAGGAGGAGGAGGAGGAAAAAGAAGAAGACTCCAACTCTTGCCAAAAGTTCTATCCAACCTAAATTTTCCTACTCAGATGAAAAAGTTTATACTTTCATATAAAATTCTATCTCACTACCTAAGCCAGTCTAGATCTTGTTGAAACACTTCTCTTTCTTCTAAAATATTAGCCATCCCTTCCGTCTCTCATCTGCAGACTTGATAAGTGCCTCCCTTATCCAAATCTGAAAAAAAAAATGCAGTGCTCTGTGACACTCCACTCAATAATTTCCTCCAAGCTGACATAAGACTTAACGACCATTTTCAATGGGAAATAACTCAGTCATAAATCTGTCTAATTGTAGTATCATCTAGCCCTCATTTACAATTTTATGTATGTAGACAAGGCACTCTGTCACTGGCATAGCTGAGATTTAGATATACTATGTCTGAAGCATTCCCTTCATCCACTAAGCTAGTTAGTCTATCAAAGAAGCAGATAAACACAGTCTGGCTTACCATCTGCGGAAAACCCAAGTTGGCTATTTTGTTCCTATTCAAGAGGTCCTAAAGATCACATCCAAGGCCAATTAGGTAATTTTAATGTTTTAATGTCATTTCATACTTACAGTCTTACCAACTGTATTTGGGGACAATGTTTGCACAGACATTTCTTAATATTGTATATATTTAATGGCATCAAGAGGAAAGGAAAATCTCTGTTGAAGTAAATAAGGAATGGCTGTGGAACTGTTACGTGTTCTAATTCATGTTTAAAAATACTTTAGTGCCAAGAAGAAAATGTTCTGGCTGGGTTGATGTTATGTAAGAACTCTACTTGTGAACTTAAAAAGGTCTTTAGTACTTACCTGATACGCCCGTTCTCTGTGAGCTGTTCAGAGCATCCAGAAGTGGGAGGTGCTTCAGTCTCTTCTGGAAAGGCTGGGCTTAAAAGCACAAGGCACAATGGAAATACAAGAAATCAGTTTCCCTAACAGTTGAGACAGAACTGCCAGGGAAACCCTTTTTAAGGCTCTGATCTCTCTGGCCAAAGACTGGATACTATTCAACCTGTCCTGAGAGAGAAAAACCCTGCCCTCCACGGTATCTATCACTGCCCCTCAATGAACTAACCTAGTTGAGGGGGTCAAATGGCTTTTATCCCAATTTATGGAAAAGTCATGACCTTGAAGGGTCTCCAGAGTAATCTTGGAATCCAAATTTGCTTGATGTCTGGAAGATGACAAAATTAAAATATCATCCAGATAACATTGTAAACAAATAGATTTGATCCTGAGGGAGGTAGCCAAAGCTGCTAGGACCTTGGTAAAGGTCCTAGGGGCCGAAGCCAGACCAAATGGTAGGGCAATATATTCATAATGCTAATCACAATAGCAAAATCTGAGATACTTGTAGTGAGCCGGTCTAATTGGTATATGTAGATAAGCCTCTGTGAGATCTATGGAGGTCAGGACATCGTTCTCTCTGATGCTGAGCAGAATGGACTGGAGAGTAGTCATCTTGAATTTTCAATAAACCAATGATCTGTTCAGACGTTTGAGGTCCAGAATTGCCCTCCAGCCCCCCGAACTCTTTGGGACCACAAACAATAGAGAGTAACAGCCTTGACCCCGTTGTTCAGATGGGACCTCTCTAATGGCCTGAATATGCAGAAGATGATTGATAGCCTCCTGCATCAACGGCCTCTTAATGGGGTCCGTGGACCTAGGGCTCCTAATGAAAAAGTTCGGGGGGGGAGGATTGAAACTCTAGCGCCAAACCAAACCTAACAGTGTCCCTGATCCACGCATCAGAGGTGGAGCTGTCCCATTGATCAGCAAGCAATTTTAGCTGCCCTCCAATGGGAGCTGCTGTCAAGGACTCACTTAGAGCGAAGAAAAAATCGGCCTCCAGTACCTCTGGGGTTTCTTCTGTTTTGGCCTCCCTGCTGACCTCTATCAGAAGATTCTGACCTATTCTAATCACAATAGCAAAATCTAAAACTGGGCCTGTAGCCTGATGTTCTCTGTGATCTGGGAATGTATGAGCCTTGATAGTAGGGCTGAAAGGAACCCCTTTGAAATGACTGGGGTGTTCTGTTTTCAGACCTCCGAAAAAGAGGGGGAAGCACTTTTTTCTTGTTCCTATTCTCAATAAGCAGGGGCTCTAAGACACTGCCAAATAATTTATCCCCCGATATTGGGGCTGATGCCAGCTTGCATTTATGCTTGGTATCTGCCTGCCAGTGTCTGAGCCATAGCAGTCTCCGTGCTGATACGTGAGATGCTATGGCTCTAGATGAGAATACATAAAACTGAGTTTATGGTGAACAGTATCTAAGGGTCTCCAACAGGGGAAACCCCCAATCGCTCCAAGAAAAAGTATTCTGGATCCCTGGTCCCCAACAAGGGAAACCAGCTATACAGGGCCTGGATGGATCCTTTCCTGTCAAAAAAACGTCCCACTGTTTGAAATGGCACTTGCGGCTTCACTTCAATGTAATGATTCAAAAGGAATTGCAAAGAAATTCCTGTTTAAGAACTAGCCTGCTTATCCAACGCTAGCAAGATAAAGGAGAAATAATCCCAGGAAAGTGGAGTGGGAAGGTACTTGCCCCAGTCCCCAAGAAGGGAAACCAGCGGGGAATGGTGCCTGTAATATTTAGGCGTGAACTTGAAGGCAGGTGTTGAAAATGGCGGGAAGGCACCGCTAAGATCGCAGAGATAAAACGATCAGGGAAATAGATAAGCTAATTGCGTGACACGGCCGTCTCAGGCTGCCTGCAGAGTGGCAGGCTCTGCCTGTCACAAGGAGCTGCTCTCAACTGATCGGGGGGATAACCTAATAGAGCCACAAGCCTTGAAATCGCCCAATTAATTGGGGGGAAAATTTACAAGCCGAATTAACCCAAGAGCAAACCTGAAATTTGAGTAGCTGAATCAGAAACGGTTCCAGTCAGGGAGTGTACAACCTCTTACCATGAAGGCTGAGCTAAAACTGGGGGATGCCGGGGAGGTTTCCCGTGGAGGAGGAGGAGCGTCCCAGAGTTTTAAGCCCAGCCTTTCCAGAAGAGACTGAAGCACCTCCCACTTCTGGATGCTCTGAACAGCTCACGGGAGAACTTCTTAGCAAAGTTTTTCAATGGTACTTTAATATGTAATATAAGACACACTGAAAAATATGAGATCTCATGGATAGTCATTTACAGCGCAACTTCATTTTAAATTTACAGAAGAGATAAAATTGATCAGATGATTACACAGAACATTTCTCCAACATCACTTTTCATTTTGCTATGAATCAACTTTATATTGTTCTTATGTATCTTGCATTAGTAGCGAAGTAAAGGTGGGAACAAATGGGGGGGCGGCGGACCCCACCCTGCAAATGCCTGCAGATCTGAATGCCTTATCCAGTGAATTTGCCCAGGAAACAGGTATCAGGAGAGGATTAGAGTTTTGTAAGTCAGTTGTCTGAAGTGGAAGGACAAACATTCTTCCATCAGAATTTTGCAAGCAATCCCCATCAACATAACATTGCTGACTAAGATTATGGGAGTTAAAACCCAACATATCTAAAGAGCACTTGGTTGTGAGAAGTTGCAAATGTAAAAAATATTATTTATTTTTCAGAAGTTCCTCAAGATCTGGTTTTGTCAATAGGCCTGAAGGTCTCAGGGAACCACTGAGATGTTGGGGTAATTCTCTTGCCAATCTAATCTCTTGTGAGTTTTATGATTTTTAAATAATATGATTGTTTTGACATGTCCATTGTTTTATATTTTTTGCTGTACACTGCCAGGTCACTTCTTGTGATTCTTCTTGAGCAGCCATATAAATTTGACAGATGAAGTAAATAAATAAAATATCCTATGTAATGCATCACACTTCCCCTATTTACATATATTAAGCAATAAGGTCATTCACTAATGACCTTACTAATGATAACTAACTTCACTAATGATCTTGAGACCACTAGTAGTTGAACCTTCAGGTATCATAAGCAGCATGGTTCTGTTTTCTTCTTTCCTTTATATGTTATGTTACTATAGATTTATCAGCAGTGAATTCAGTTCAATTCCATTTCCCGAGCAATTGAAAAAATTAGATCTTGAAAAGATTTTAAGCTTCATTTGCCAAAGATCCTAGGATCAGTCCTTGAAAATCTAGAGCAGAGCTGTCAAACTCCCGGCCAGATGCGTCACATACTGGCCAACCCATGCCCCATTTAGCGAAGGGGAAGAGTCCTGATATGTCACATGAAGATGTGAGTTTGACACCCCTGATCTAGAGCAATGTTTCTCAATCCTGGCAACATTAGGATGTGTGAGCTTCCTACTCTGCAGAAAGTCCACAGCACAAAGTTATCAGGGCTGAAAAACATTGCTTTAGGTATTTATTATATATTAATATAGATGGCATTGACTGCAATCCCACTATTGTGATTTGTAAACTTGGTTTATATTTAATATGATATGTGAACCTAATGTGTAAATATTGTTGAATCCAATCATAGTGTGGTGGGTGAATCCAGACACTTAAATTAATGGGTCTTAGCTATTTTTTGTTAATTTTAATGTATTTATTGTTTTAATCTTTTATACTATTTTATTGAACTATGAGTCACCCAGCAAATATATACATACTGTAAAATTGTATTAAATTAAACAACTTTCTTTGTTCCTATTTAGAGCAAGCACGGTCTGACATTGTTTATTTAGTACACATTTTAACAATTGTTTGAATAAAAACCCAAAGTTCCCAGTGAAATTTGACATGACATTAAAAATTTCTGGGCATTATCATCCTGAATTACATTCATAATCCATCACTACCATCAATTTGTACCAAGTGAATTGATTTCTTTGGATCAGTGCCTTGCCCAATTTCACTCATTCACTTCACATAGTGCAATATTAGATTATATTCGGAAGATATTATCAGGGATATTTGATTATTCCCTGTGCATAATTATGTAAATCTGTAGCTTGAATTTTATGCAGATTTCCTATATATGATATTTCTTCCTTCTGTTCAATCATGTCCAATTCTCAGAGACTGCCTAGACAAGACCCTGCAATTTTCTTGGCAAGGCTTTTCGGAAGCCATCGCTTCCTTCCTAGGACTGACGGAAAGTGACTGGTCTAAGGTCACCCAGCTGGCTTTTTGCCTAAGGTGGGACTATAACTAGAACTCACTGTCCCTCAATTTATAGCTTCATACCACTAAATGAAACTGGCCCTCTGTATGATTAATAATATCTTTAAAAGAACATTCAATTTTGTATCTAAACAGGACTTCTCTAGAAACAGAAGGTTGTTTAATGAATTCCACAGATGTACATAGTTATCATTAAGTGGGTTAAGTAAGAGTTCTTTTCATAATCATAGATCTAGGTGGCAAAGCTTTAAAAAAAAAACAGGCTCCAGGTGATTCATTTCAAAGGAGCAACACGTCATTATTTGTTTTATTCTCAAAATAAATTGTGGAGACTTTAGAAATATTATGAATTTTATCCTTGCAATGACGCCTTGGGAATCAGTTGGGAGTTGTCGAGACGTGCTATTTGTGACTATGAACAGCACCGTGTGTGGGGGGTGGGTGGGTTAAGACCATAAATTGGTGTGCTTTGCCTAATTCTGTCTCTAAATGGAAAGGCTATGAAAGTACAGCTTGGAAATTATACATTTTCCATGATGCAGGTGACATTGCTTCTTATAAACAGCATTTCTCTGCAAAGGCTTTTAAGCTCTAAGCACTCATGCTAGAATTCCCCTAAGTGGGAACCTCCCTTACCAAACATCCAATTAAAATGAATTTAAATAAAGTACACAATCCCTGTCTTATGCAAGATGATAAACTCTTTTCAAGACCACAGAGTGCCAGAGAGAGGGAGCTCTGCACCCTTTCGAGAGGTTTGCCCATCTATCTCAATGTCCTAAATCATGACAAATGCTTGGATAACAACTTTCACTTCCCCTGTCATCATCCATCTTTCTAAGGCATTATTGCCTCAAATGCTAGCGATGAGCCTCTGTAGTCACTCAAGTGAGCAGCCAGAAATGTATTGCTTCTACCTAAAAATAAAAGTGTCCCCCAATGGAAGTTGAATGGACACAAAGACTAAATTCAGTTTGGGATGGTGGCAGGAAATAAGACACTTCCAAGTCCCACGTGAGCGATGCACCACAATTCTACAGTTTGTTCCGATTTAAACAGCATTCAAACTCTTCTGATTGGTTGAAGTCTCAGTTCGACAACGTTTATAAGCACAAGAAGATTATTTTTTATCATGCACATACTGTAAATAACTTACTTATCTGGTATTAATAAGAACATTGAAAAATAATAATGAACAAGAAAGTCAGTATTTCTTTTTTTTAAATGTAACAGCAATGTTTTGGCTTCAAGTATGGCATTTCCATACTAATCAATATTCCAACTCTTCTGCCTAGAACAGGGGTGTCAAACTTGATTTCATTGAGGGCCATATCAGAGTTGTGTTTGACCTTGGGTGGGCAGAGGGGCGTGGCTAGCTCAACGTTCCTCGTGTCGGGGCATCTGTGGGGCCCGAGCACTCTGCCAGTAAAACCATGCGGCCTCCCAAGCTCCATTTTCATTGGCAGAGGGTTGCAGGAGGTCATCACAAACCGAAAACAGAGCTCATGAGCTCCATTTTCGCTCGCAGGAGCACGGTGGGCCGGTCCTTCATTGTTTCCACAACAGCCATACGGACCAGATATAAATATCCTGCAGGCCATAACTGACCCACCGGCCTTGAGTTTGACACCCCTGGCCTAGAACATAAGTTTTCATCCAAATACGTATGCTTTAGTTTGGTCACAAATAATCTCAAAGTAGCTGTTCTGTGCACATGTTTAAAAGAAAAACAAAAGCAAAAATACAAATAAAACAAAAGAAAACAAAAGGAACGAAGAAAAAATAATACTAAAAATATAATTAATGATAAACAGTGACAAATAACATAGGAAAATATTCAAACCTGGCTGATTCAAATGTTCAAGAAATAAATTAAAAAGCAATGGAGAAATTGGGCAACTCACACTATATCTCAATTGGATCACAAATCAATTGATTTGTTACAGCTCTGGCACAAGGTTGCAAATAATAAATCTCCAACCATTTGATAAAATAAAGTGGAAAGCAGCTGTTTCATGCATGAACAGTTTATGCATGAAACACTTTATACATCCATAAGCCAGGGAATATTATCCAAAATAGGACCTAGGTTCCTAGAAATACTTTACATCTTTAAAAAGTCATTGATCTTTTGTGTTTACTTGAAGATAGAGATTATATTCAATAGCAATTTTATGTGTAAAAGAAGCCAAAAGGGTATTATATATAAAACATAACTATATCCTATTAAAACTCTCCAGTCTATTTGCCACTATAACTTTCAGTTAGCTGAAGTGGTACATAATAGGGTAACAATTGTTGTATCAAAGTATCTCAAATGTATTAACTTAAAAAATCACGTATACAAACTCTAGGACTCATTATTTCTGTGGAAATGAAATGTGAAGGATGTTCACAGCAGTTACACTTACACGCTTGTTACATTCGCAAACCATGATCTGTCACTGGCAGCCATGATCACATGATCGTTATTTCGACACTTCCTGCCAATTTCCGATAAGCAAAGTCAAAGGGGAAAACAGCAGGAAGTCAGAAGTTACTTATGCTTCCACTGCCTTTTTGTCCACTCATTCTGTTGCTCTGTTGAGGGAAAGAAATATCTCTGAAAGGATGACCCAAAAGGTACTAGATTGTCTAGTGCATAAATAAACCCTTTTCAATCAAAATTGGGCTAATTCATGGTCTTGAAAAGACACTGGTTGAGCTTGTGGGTAGCTTCTGGAGGACATGAGATGAAGTTATCTGCAATCCATGCTTTCCAGAGCAGCAGTCACCAAGCAGTGGTCTGCAGCCCACTGGTGGTCTGCGAGAAAATGTTGGTGGTCCGCAGAGAAATCTTACCCCCAGAGAACCCCCCCCAAAGCAATTAATCCAGGCTGTGCAGCCCACATTGCCCGCATGAACCCTCCCTGGCCACTCACTCCTTACTTGGCAAACTTGCCTGCTAAATTGCTATTTTTCCTTTTTCTGACTATCAGCTGTTCTGCTGTGCCAGGAGATTTAGATCAGCTAGATAGCAGAAAACCAATGGATTTCTTGCTTTCTAGCTAATCTTTAGGTCTTTGGCTCTGCTTTTAAGCAAAGCCAAACCTCCCTTAGGACTGAAGGTTCTATTATGCAGTTGCAGATTCAGATAGCTGATGGCAGAAACACAGATCTCTCTAAGAGAATCTGTGATTCTGTGAGCAACTCAATCTGCCTGCCTGCTTTGCCTGATTTTGGTAAAAGTTGCTCTCTTTTTTTATAAAAAAAATCAATATTTACATACATGGTCTGTTGTGAATTAATTTTGTGAGTTTGCTTGCTAGCAAATTTTATAGGTTTGCTTGCAAGCAAATTTTATGTGATAGGCTCAGGTAGCTGATCTCTCAGATCTCTGAATGAACCTGTGATTCTGCGAGCAACTCAATCTGCCTACCTGCTTTGCCTGATTTTGGGTAAAAGTTGCTCTTTTTATAAAAAAATTCAATATTTATATAAATATTTATAATATTTACACACAAGCCATGCCGAGCCAGTCACATGACCACCAAGCCACACCCACAAATTAGGCCACGCCCACAGAACCGGTTAAGAAATTTGATCCCACCCCTGCCTCTGTGTGTTTGTGGGGTGGGGGGGGAGGGAGATCAGATCTCTCTCTGTCTCCCACCAATGTCATCAAGCCACCATCAGTCAAATTTCATTATTAGTGGTCTCCGGGATTTAAAGTTATGAGTTTGGTGGTCCCTGAGGTCCAAAAGGTTGGCGGCGACTCCTGCTCCAGAGCAGCTTTCCACTGCACTTTTCAATGCCATTAATTATGCTCTTCTTCTGGTCAGTGTAAGAGATTAGGACTAGGAAGTATAATTTTGTACTGGTTCTTCTCCTTCCTCTAAGGCCAGTTCCAAATAGTGTTGGTGGTAGGGAAAAAAAATTCTACCTCTATGCCTCTTTTATGTGAGGTACCTCTGGACCTGGACCTCTTTCCACTCTACATGAAACTGTTGGGTAAGAATATAAGATGAAATTGACAATAATGAATTGTATATCTTCCCTCCTGGCTGTGATGTGGCTGAGGTGCTTTCCCAGTGCCCAGAGGCTATGAGGGTATAGATGGGGCAGAAGACAGAAAGTCACTGAGTTCCTTGAGCCCCTGAAATGAGATATTTTTCTTCTTTAACTGTCACTCTCCAGACAAAGCTACTGTGCTATATGGAATTCCTCCTGGAGTCAGGGCTTCAGCTCAAAGAAGATTAAACAGATTGCATAGATTCATCTAGTGTAGCAGTCACAACTGTCCTGGACTGGGAGGTCCTGTTTGCTAACACTCATGCTTTAGTCTCTGCCCTAATATTACTTTTAATTCATATTCACTTTATGTATTCATAATTATGTTTATACTTATACATGTTATCTAATGCATGGGTCGCCAACCTTTTGGGCCTCAGGGACCACCAAACTCATAAATTTAAATCCTGTGGACCACTAATATGAATTTTGATTGACGGTAGGTTGCTGACATTGGTGGGAAAGTCAGTCCCATATTCCAGAGCTGCAGTAGTCACAGGACTGGCCCTTTGGTCATCCCAGAGCAGCTGCTCCTCCACCTGGGTGCACCAGCCTGTCATGGACTGGAGGAGCTGCTCTGGGATGACCAAAGGGCCAATCCTATGACTACTGCAGCTCTGGAATAGAGGACCGACTTTTCCACCAATGTCAGCAAGCCACCTCAGGGTGGATTTCCCTCCCCTGCCATTGGCCTTACCTTCTAGTTCCAGCTCGTGTGGCTCTACTCAAGGTAAGATTTGCACTCGGCCAAAGGGTGGGGGCCAGCAGGTGGGCGGGCCACATGGGCAGCGCAGCCTTGTGTTCCCACGCAGCCTGGATTAATTGCTTTGGGGGGGAGTGCTTTGGAGGGGACATTTGTCTGCAGACCACCAAATTTTTCTCGCAGACCACCAGTGGTCCCCGGCCCACTGTTTGGCGACCACTGATCTAATGCATGCTTGACAAAATAAATAAAAAATACATAGTTGGATTAGTGCAACTATATGGGGCTATCCTTCAAAAGTTCTTGGAAGCTTCAGATGGTCCGGAATGGAACGACTTGTGAAGACTTGGCGTTATCGAGCTGTGATAATAAATGGGGCCAACATAGGTATAGTGTTTGTGGCTGAGTTCCTTCTATGGTATATTGGTTAGTATTTTATGATTATTTTAACTTCCTTTGTTCTGTTTTTAGCTGTTCTGTTGTATGTTCGATGGACAGGTATATATCCTTTAAAATAAATCAATACCATTCATCGTTCTCTGAAGCAGTCCCATAGTTTTCTCTATCACTTCTTATAGCAAAAGAACAAAGGTTGGTAAGAAACGTTATTATTAACTCATTATTCAAAACTTACTTTTATTTCTCCAGCATGATATAGCTTAAAATAACAGATAAGTGTAATGTGGCTAATGTTGCATAAATATTAAGAAAGTTCACTCATAACTGGAAAAAGGAAAAAACAAAAACAGTTACCTATAATTTAAAATACATATATTTCAAACAAATACAAGAGCCCTGAATTGCATTATAAGGAAAGAACATAAATTACAAAGAAACACAAATCAGAAGGAGAGCCGTTTATTACTTTGGGGGCTTTAATGCTTTGTTCTGTCTAATGTAGTTTGAATGTATTACTCGCCACAGCTTTTGTATAAAATAATCTAGTTGTCATCTTCATGAAGATTTCTTTCTCAATAACAGTCAGTGAATTGGAGGGCAGAGGGTCATCAGACAATAGCTGAGAAGAGGCTAATAGAGGAATACTGGGAGGTTTAAATAGTAAATGCAAGTGGCCGAAAGGGAGACAGACGCCATTGCCTCACTACAGGGAGTAAAGCAGGGATCATGCTGCCCTACTCTTAAGTTTGATTATAAAATAGGATGCTGTTAACAGCCAGTGTAGGGAGATGGTGCAAATAAGAAAATTAAGTGATCAAAGCAAAGCAGGAGTGACCTTCATTTCAAGGGGGAGGAGAACACTGTCTCTCCATACGTGGACCATATCTAGTGGAGAGCTGGCACAATCTACAAAACCACTACATAAATAAGGCCTCTGGCCTCTCTTGATCTTCAGTGTAGACACTAATCCTCTTCACAGGGAGGTAAGCAAGACCTCTATGTCCCCATTTCTTTGTTGAAAAAGAGAAGAACTAAAAACCAATATTCCAAGAACTATCTACCTTTAAGAGGGAGGAGTTTTTTTAAAAAAAATACTCAGTCACCTTCCTTCATATAAATATGTCATTATTTTGATTGTCATAATTTAAAGGCCTGATCAAGAAATGACCTGTAGAAAATACTGTTTTAGGAATAAATATGCAACCTTACAACAAATTCAGAATAAAAAATAATTGTAGGGGGTCTGTACTGGCTATATTTGACTTTAAATATAGTTTAAAAAACAAAATGATGCATGCACATTAAAGGAAGAAATGGTTTGGCAGCTTTAGCTCCATATTTTTCAGAACATATTTATTTATATTTCATGGTTACACAAGGGTTAAATAAGCACTTTACCATTTCATAGATGTCAGCTGAATAAATTTAAGAATGTGTTTGTTTTTCACATTATTAAACTAAAGAGAAAAAATATCTGGCATTCACTGGGACTTTGCAGATTCAATTTACAAAAGATATGTGAATCATTAAATACATAACACGGGTAATTAATTTGTAAATATAATTTTATGTTTAATCTTAGTGCATACTGTGCAAGTAAAGCCTTTTTTTAAAAAAATGGTTGTATTATTATTGTATTCAATCATGAAACAACAGATTTTTTTCAACACCATTGCAAATATCTGATTATGCATTTTTAAAAATCTCGTATTATGAATGGAAGCAAATTCAGAAAGAGCAAAAGTAGTGAGTTTAGACTAGGGACTTTTGGTTTCAAAATGACCTTTAAACCCATCAGATTATTTAGTCAATATAAATCTCAATTTAACCGTACTCACAAGCAATTGGCTACAACGAAAAGAAAAAAAAATCATATAGGAAATAATTTAATGTTATATATCACAGGAAAACTTAGGGAAGTTAGAAATTTCAGAGGATATTGATCCTATGTGGCAAATAATAAGAAAGGGAATGGTTGTTCTTCCCCTTATGAGAACACAAATTCAACAAACAAAGCTGAATGGTAGGAGATGGAGGATAAATTCAAAGTGTGTGTGTGTGTGTGTGTGTGTGTGTCCCATACTAAAACTATTAACCAGTTAACACAAGACACAAGAAGGAACGCCAACCCCGATGGCTTTAAAAGAAATCTAAAAAAACCCACAGAGAATACAGCCATCAGTGGCTACTGGTTCTATTTTTTCTGTTGGGTTCATGGCACCATAGACCCAGGGTTAGCTGAACTCAAAAAGCTAAGCAGGGATCAATTTGGTAAATGCTCAGTGGAGACACCACCAGAATAGTAGGGCTGTGGGTCACTCAGGGAAGTAAAAAAGAAAGCAACTGTGACAGCCTGAACTTGACCATGATTTTCTATCACATTCTACCATTCGTAGATGGCTTAAGAAGGAAAGTTGAAGAGACAGAAAGAAACCAACTGGGAAAAGAATGCCAGGCTAAGAGAAAACCAACAACAGTAGTTGCCTTTTGTGTCGATAGGACGTAGAAAGATAAAGTCAAGGAATGTTCGATTGAACTACCAAATTTAGACCCCAAAACACCAGGCAAACCCTACTGATACCAAAAACTGCTCTCTTACTGTTACTTTTATAAAACCTTTACCTTCTCTTTCTTTTCAATTATCTTTATTCTATAATTATTTTCTGATAGTTTTTATCTTTCTTTTCAAAACTTACACACACACACACACACACACACACACACACACACACACTAATGCTATGCAGTTTACATTCTTTATATTCTTATTCTTTATATGCTTCTGTGTCTCTATGGCTTTGAGTTAGATTGTCCTCAGGTTCCAATACTGCCTTATTTTGTTGGTATATTGCCAGGTTTTCATCTTATGGTTGCCATCCAGAGTGGCACATGGCAAGATGAATGGCTGTATAAATTGTATACAATAAATATATAATAATGTTAGGTAATTATTGCTAATTGCTTGCTTTTCTTCTGCTGTTTTTTTTTTGTCCTGCTACCTAGGAGTTGCAATTGCAAAATAAGTAATTATGGTGTATAAATAAAAGGAATTTTGCCACCTTGATTCAGCAATTGGAAAGCTTTTGTGGTTTTTCTTTTAAAAAACTTCCTTTTATTTTTAACACATCTTAGAAGTCTGTCCTATTTTTCTGAGCATTCTCTGTTAACCTCACTCATTCCAGGCTTATCATCATCTCTATAAATACAGACCACATTCATAGATATAGAGATAGAGGTTTATAGATATCATATAGATGGCTATTTCCATCTCCTATATTTGTCCTTCTTTATTTTCATATTTTAATTAACTTATTGCATTCATATTAGCTTCCCGCCCCCAATTGAACTTATGATTTTTCTGTATACTTTTGGGACTTCCCCTTAAACTTGTTCCCAATTGGCATCCCGGTGAGCAAAGTCAATGAGGGAAGCCCAATTCAGTTAACATTGCATGATTACTTAACAACTGCAGTAAATCACTTAACCACTTCTATTATGCTGGCAATAATATCAGAGATAAATTGGATAACAGATCTTGGGCTACTAATATTGATGTACCTTTATTAGTTCTCCTTCCCCCCCACCCCCCCTTTGTACATTTGCTGTGAATTTTCATTCCAGCTGTCGAGCTTCAAAAGGCGTTTTTGCTGTTGCAACTATTATCGTTTCTCAGCTTGCCAACAAACTACGGGGAGGAGGGAAAAGGTAGATGGAATGTAGATTCCAGGCATCAAGAGGCCAGCCGTGAGAACCAAGGGCAGGTTATCAGAGCCAAAAGACTTTCTGACAATACCAGGAGACACCATTGGACAGTGTGATCTGTTCTAATAGGGGGAAGAAAAACCTAAACTTGAACTATACGGGTTTGCATGGGAAATGGTTAGAGAGGGTGTTGCCCTCATCTTTGCCGAAATGATGTACTCAGTGAAGTTTGGCATTAAGAGATTGGGTCATCTCTGCCGTGCTTGCTTTGGTTGGGTTCATCAGGCAGAACGTTGACACCAACACATTTCAACTGATGCACTACCCTATTTTTTTATATTTCACTTTATAGTTTATACTTCATTTTATGAACTGTATTTTAGACATAAAGTAAAACTACCTCCTCTTTTTTTTAAAAAAATGTTCATCCTAACTGAATAAGGAAATGAAACAACAATTTCTTATTTTAGTCCTGATATGGTGAATTTGGAATATACTATAATGTCTGCATTTTATAAATAATTACATTAAACAAAAGAGCAATGAATTCTTGAATTACTTAGATCTTTCCTTATTTTCTACCAACAATTCTAAGAAACTGATAATAACGTATATATAACCTGTGAAAATCTCTCTCCCCCCCCACCACTCTTCCTAGACTACCAAATATGCAACGTACATTCTGAATATTAGGTAATGTATTTTTTTACTCCATGAGTCAATAAAAATGTTATATACTGTTATATACTGTTGTTTTTTTTAAAAAAAAGATCAAATTGAGGATAGCTCGTATTTTGGGGACTCTCTCAATCCTGCAAATGAGAAATCAGGAAGACAGCCATAAATCATCCAGAAGAACCTTCCTGTCCCAAGAGATGTCGGGGTAATTAAAATGTGTCATCACCGCTACTTCATACCTCTTTGAAATATCTTTGCTTTTGTAAAGCATCATCTGCATATTCTCTTTAGCTCGCGTGTTTTGCTTTTTGTTTATTATTTGTTAACATTTACATTAGTTTCTCAAGAAGGTTTAAACGTGGATCTTCCATGAATCCTATGAGGCAAGCAGCGGCATACATCACAAATGTTGGAGATACCATGTGAATGGGCATGAGAGATAACTGTAAAAGAGAGCCAGTCTAGTCTTGGGGTCAAGGTACTGGCTTAGCAACCAGGGGGCAGTGAGTTCTAATTCACCTTAGGCATGAAAACCAGGCCAGTCACTTTCTCTCAGCCTAACCAGTGGTGGGATTCAATTTTTTTTTACTAGCGGTTCTGTGGGTGTGTCCTGATGGGCGTGGCAGGGGCAGGATACTGTAAAATCTCCAGTCAGAGGCGGGATTTGCTGGTTCTCAAAATTTCCGCTACCAGTTCTCCAGAACTGGTCAGAACCTGCTGAATCCCACCTCTGAGCCCATCCCACTTCACAGAGATGTTGTGGGGAAAATAGGAAGAGGAAAGAATACGACAGTATGCATATTCACTGCCTTGACTGATTTATAAAAGCAATAAAAACATTTTTTTTTAAAAAATGAGAGGTGACATGATCACACCTATAATCATTTGTTATCCCTTTGTTAACCCATTTATGCATCACTCTGACAGATGCTCATGAATATTTTTTCTGACTTTAGATTTAATAAGCACAAAATACTTATTCTCTCACTTTCTAGTGAAAATTCCTAGAATACACAGTTCCCTATCCCCACTATATGTCTTCAATTCACATAATTTAATGCTGCCATTGCCAAGTATTTAATCTGAATGAAATGTTATTTATCCTTTGCCAAACAAGCATTAGGGACATGCAAAACTGGCTGATTTAAGAATAGATCGCTCTGAAGAACTCTGGTATGTTTCTTACCGTATCGTACTGTCTTTATGCAAAGTGATTTTTCCAAAGCATCAATCTCACTGGGCTGCTTTAATAAAATTTACTAAGCTAAAAGTAGTGAGGAATACAAAAAATGCTAGTGAGTGAAATATTTTTAACGTAGAATCATTAAAATTGAGACTGAGTCTTTTTCTCATAGCTTTATGGGGTACCCACCATATACAGATGGGTCTCAGTTGTGATAAAGGAAAAGTTGGCGGCTGTGGTTTGTTTATACCAGGAGTGTCAAAATCAAGACCCGGGAGTGCCAAATCCAGCCCACGGAGTGCTTAGATCTGGCTCATGGGGCCACCCTGGAAACAGTGAGGGGCCACCAGTGATGCCTCAGCCAGTGAAAATAAAGCTCGGGAGGACCATGGGCATCCCTCCATCTTCGCTGGCAGAGGTTTGCAGGAAGCCGTCAAAGCTGAAAAATGGAGCTCGGGAGCCCATTTTCATTGGCAGAGTGCTCGGGCCACCTCGGATGCCCCTGACACAAGTGGCGTCAAGCTGGCCACGCCCACCCTGGCCCCCTGAGATTAAGCGCAACCCTGATGCGGCCCTCAATAAAATTGAGTTTGACACCCCTGGTTTATACCAAGGCTGTCTGAATCTTTATTAGTCTGAGAATCAATACTTTGACTCAATCTCTGTTTGGAGAATGTATTTCCAGAAATTCCCCATTTCCCCACCCATCCGAAAAAGAACTGTATGGTCTGATGGAAAGTTGGCCTTTTCCACATGCTCTGGAATGCTGTGTTCCCAATCCCAAATTGTTAAGTTTAACATATCCCCATTATGCTATTTATCTTTTCCATGCATGCTGTTCACAAGTGTATATTAAAGATTTAATAAATTAAAAATATTATTTATAAAATTAAATATAATAAATTAAAAATTATTTAAAAGATTTGAATAATTCTTAAAAAATTGCAAATGAAAACATGATGCTATGCATAGAAAAAAGAAAAAAACATACTTATGTGACATGTTTCATTTCAAGGATGGAAGAAAATATTCTAACAGGCATTAAAGAAAAGCACAAAGAAATTGTAACTGTCATATATTGTAGATAGAAATATAATCTGCTATTGTTTTTAGGGTTTTTTTCTCTACATTCTAAAACATGAACTAGACAGCAAATCAAGAATATTCTTCATTGTGGTTGTCACTTAGATTTCCTTTTGCTTGCTGAAATAGATTTACACTTACTTTTCTCTGAATAAATACTTCGTTACGTTTAATATGAATTCTGCTAAGTATCACAAAATGGGTTTAATGTTAGAGTGCCCTTTATGACTAATACTTATTTACCTGTGTCAAATATTTTTCATGAATTTTGCACCACTGCAAAAGATTAAGCCTGAGCGTCTTTATTGTCATAATGATCTGCTCTCATCAGCTCTCAACTGATATTCAAAGAATAAATAGGACCAAAAATAATTGTGTTTTGGTATGTCTGCTAAAAAGAAAGGGGAGTCCTTAAGTACTTGGTTAGCATCCAAACGCATGAGGCTAGGGACCCTTGGTATGATCCTGAGCTAAGACTCTCTGTGTAAAGACATTATTCCGATAGTTTCTTCTTCTTCCACCTCTTCTGCTTCATCAATATCATTAAAAAAAAAAACCTGCTATGGATGCTGGACAGTAAAAGTTATGATCTAATCTAGTAAAGCAATGACATTACCCCTAGCCTGTGTTCTGTAATTAATACACCAAAGCAACACACCGGAAGGTTTTTTTAAGCCTGACTAATTGGATTCAAGGAACAGGTGCTCTCAGCCTCTGTCCACCGCCTCTGAACTCCCAGAATATTTTCTTCTCTGCAGTGTTTTGGGAAGCCCCCAAAAATGCAAATGAGAGAAAAAATAAATGAGAGAAAAATGGGCAAAAAAAGTCTAAATAGCAGAGGTTTTCTTCCATTGGCCACCTTATTTCATCACCTGCCTCTTCATAATTTAAATGTTGGAAAGTTGGAGAAGATAGCTAGGGTTTTTCTTGTTAAGTTCAGGTAGGCACGGTGACCTGTTCGTGGACAGTATTTCTGAGACTGCTGTTCCTATCGGTCACTTGTTTTATTCGGTTCTGCTTTTCTCCAGAAGTTGTGCTCCCTTGCTAGAGTGGAGGAAAACCTAAGGAAGTGGAGGAAAATCATGCTCCCTGCTTTTCTCCTCTTCCCTCCACAACAGCCAAGATTCAAATTAGGTCAGCAAATGTGCTGGCTTTCTTTTCTCAAAGCCAAGAGGGGTCTCTGAGCCATGTGCTTTCCTCCCATCTGATGCTGGATCCACCATCCCTGGCCATCCAATTGTTTCTTTCATAAAGCAGAAGAGAGGAAGGATCACTTAGCAGCCTACTTCCCACCTCAATTTTGCTACTGCTAGGTATGTAAAAGAATTAAAGCTGGAATACACTCTTTGGGACTCTGCAACATTCTGTGTCTTGTGTTAAGAGACAGAGATAGAAATCCAATCTGGGTCAGTCACCGGGATCAGAGGTTTAGTCTTCTGAGCTTTCAGACTTGTGACTCACCAAATGTGTGAGAGAAGTTCCCTGAGGATGGGCTGGCTCCAGCGCAAGTCTGAAAGTTCAGAAGACTAAACCTTTGATCCCAGTGAATGACCCAGATTGGACCCTGCAACATTATCCTGGGACACATGTATTTGCCTTCATTCGTGAGAGAGAAAATGCAGACAATGTAGTTTCTTGCCTTTTGTTCACATCACTCCCTGATTCTGCATGACTTTTCTCCTATTTTGCCAGTTAGCTGGGTTTTTTAGCCTTGCTGGAGAGGGAGGGAGGGAGGGAGGGAGGGAGGGAGAGGGAGAGAGGGAGAGAGAGAGAGAGAGAGAGAGAGAGAGCGCAGGGGGAAAGAGCTTGTTCTTCATTGCTTACACCAGGGGTGGGATTCTACCAGTTCGCACCTATTCGCTAGAACCGGTTGTTAACATTCTAAGCAGTGCGGAGAACCGGTTGTTAGAAGAAATTACTGGCCTAATCCTGTAAGGAAGGCAGGAAGGGAACATTCTGGTGTTGCTTACAGAAACTGCCTCTCCGTTAACCCTTATTACATTCTTGGCAGGACTAGACTTCCTGTCTCTGGAACTTCGCTGGAGGTTTTTTCCCCTCCTTTGCTGGTACTTTGCTTGTGTGGAGTGACCATTCAAAGTTACAATGGCACTGAAAAAAGTGATTTATGACCATTTTTCACACTTACAACTGTTGCAGCATCCCCACAGTCATGAGAGGCCAGGAGAGGAGATACGAGCCTTGATGTGAGTGATATTGAGTTGGCCACGCCCACCCAGTCACATGACCACCAAGCCATGCCCACCAACTAAGCCACACCCACAGAACAGGTTGTTAAAAAATTTGAATCCCACCTCTGCTTACATCCTTCAATGATACCTTTAACATCTTCAAACAATAATATCTGTTTAGCCAAGGTGTTGAGGAAGGACTTGATAGGTGGATAAAAAATGCCAAATCCAGCCTATGTATCTGGCTGACTGCACAACCAACCATAATAAAATCTATACACTGCTCAACTCCCAATGACTCAAAATAAGGCTCTACAAATTTATGAACATATTTGTCAATGCAATTGGGCTACAACATTTGACAGCCTGTCCTGCTTTGCTGTTGCTTTAGTCTCTCTGTTTGTACAAATTTGCTTTATATTACGTTTTCAGGGAACATAACCCTGTCATAAACAAGGGAAGTCTGCACACTGAAACACCAGCGGGGTCTTCCATAATTATCGTTATGAATCTTTTAGAAAGTATTTACCCTAAAATAACTTGATGCCTCAGTACTTTAACAGAACATCTAGCTGGTTGTCACATCCACAGCAGAAGTGTTAAGTGATTTTTTTCATGGAAGACAGGCTTCACAATAAATATTAGCAGTAAAATGCTCACAGTCTTGAAAGCAGTGTGATCCCTTTTATACGTTTATTTTGCAAAATTACAGAAATGTAATATAGCAGCTTCCCCCCACACACACACACACAAAAAATGTGTTTAGAATTACAGCCTATGTTAGCATGATATATAGAATCACCTAAATGCACAAGATTTTGCTGGACTTATGAAAACTCTGCTTCCCTGAGGGTTTTCAAAGTGATTTGTTCAGTTCCAAAGCTCCCAATGTGATAGCAACTCATGTCCTCCTCTTCACTTGACTTAGGAATACAGATTGTATGTTGCAGACAGGTAGGGGAGCTGAATTTTAAGTAACAGCGGCATTCAGAATAACAACAGCAAATTATATCTCAATTATGAGGTACATGTTGAATAAATTATTACTGCTACTCAAAAATTCACGAGCTCATCTTGAGCTATATTAGGAAGCAAGCAGCTCTGGACTGTTCATGTTTTAGGACATGTGGAAAGGCTACAAGATGTATCATATTATCTATTTAAACTTCTACTAAAAAAAAAACCCTTTACATCTTCTATGATGAACTTCTGTTTTTGTTATTCCTAAATTTCTCAAATATCAAATACAGTGGAACCTCGGGTTGCTAATGCTTCTGTTTGTGACCAGATTGGGTTCTGACCAAAAAAATTCACCCGATTTTTGAATCAGGTCACGATTCAAAAATCAGGTGGAAAACAAATCTGGCTGTGGCAGATTCCCTTTCCGTGCCAATTTCCCCTTCCGCATATGCGCAATCCGTGTAAATTTTTGTCTGCGCATGCTCAGTCAGTCGTGCTTTCAGTCACGACCAAATTGGGTTGCGACCGTACTCCTGGAATGGATTACAGCCAGGGCCCGAGATTCCACTATAATGCCTGAGTATGGATTTTCATTTCTCCCCCTAAATTGAAAAAAAAAAACCACATTCCTATTTATACATAACAAATAAATCCAAATATTTTCAGCTTTTATTATATGCAGGTCTTGGCGTGTTTCAGTCATTTCCCATATAAGATTGAGAGTATCTTGGCGACGTTTCAATGAGGTCCCACTCGCCATCTTCAGGCTGGTGCTTTCAGCTTCGTGCTTGTGCGAGCAAAGCGTGATTGGAGATGCCATCTCTCTATAAATACTGGTGGGGAGGTTTCCTGTGTTGTCATGTTTTGATTGGTTGATGGAGTGGATGTTTTCAGATTGGCTGGCTTTTTCGTAAGAACATGTGTGGCTGAGGTATTGGCTGTGTGTCTATCAGCCTCCTGTGTTGTACAACACAGCCAACCTCCTCACCAGTATTTATAGAGAGATGGCAGCTCAGATCACGCTTTGCTTGCAAAAGCAAGAAGCCAAAATGTAGATTGTGTACACAATACAGAATCCTGATGATGGCAGATGAGATTCTGCCGAAACGTTGCTACAACTTTAAAAGCACAACTACAATGACGTGGGAAAATACCCAAACAAAGCTGAATGATGAACGAGACTTCATCGAAACGTTGCCTAGATACTTCCAATCTTACACGGGAGAAAACCCGAATAACCAAAGATCCATATATATATATTGCTTGTACTGGCACAAAGCCGAAAGCACCAGCCTGAGGATGGCGAGTGGGACCTCGCCAAAATGTCGCCAAGATACTCTTCATCTTACACAGGAAAAGACCTGGACACACCTAGACCTATATACCTGTACCCATCAAAATCTACAAAAACATATCTATATCTATCTATATCTATATCTATATCTATATCTTTCTTTCTTTCTTTCTTAAGTTTTATATATATAAAACTTCTATATATATATAAAAGGATGGCTACTATTTTTCTGTCTGTTTTAAAGGCAGTTGTTTAGTCAGGGTACATAGTTCAATCTTTACGTGTGTCTTGTCTGCCAGGTGTTTGGTTCTGGCGATTAGTGTTTTGGCCATGGAGTTCATCTGTGCTGGGTGGTGCTGGGATTGGGTGTTGAGGTTGGTGTGTGTTTTCTTCTGGTATACGTTGTGTCCTAGTGTGCCATCTGTTTTTTTAGATTAGTACATCTAGGAATGGTTGTTGTTTGTTTGTTCCCGTTTCCATGGTGAACTTGATTTTGGAGTGTGTGTTGTTTAGGTGTGTTAGGAAATTGTTTCGGTTTTCTTTTCCATGGGGCCAAATCACAAATGTGTCATCGATGTATCTTAACCATAGTTTGGGTTTGTGGGTGGCATTAGCCAGGGCTCTGGATTCGAATTCTTCCATGAACAGGTTTTCAATGATGGGTGACAGTGGTGATCCCATAGGGGCTCCTTCAATTTGCTTATATCTTTGTTCCTTGTATATGAAATATGTGTTGGTTAAGCAGTGTTCTGCTAGTTCCATGAGATGTTTCGCTGGTTGGTATTTATTTTTCATTGGAGTTTGCTGTGTTCTGCTTGACTCCAAGACCAGTAAACACAGACCTAGACTCCCAACCAATCAGGATGAAGAAAGAAACCGTTCTGGCACAGCAGTAGGCTAGCACCAAATTTAAAACAGAAACGACTGTGAAAGTCTGACTCACAGACAAACACAATACAGAAGCCTGATGATGGCAGTTGAGATTCTGCCAAAACGTTACTACAACTTTAAAAGTACAACTATAATGACATGGGAAAATACCTGAACAAAGCTGAATGCTCTCTCTCTCTCTCTCTCTCTCATATATATATATATATATATATATATATATATATATATATATATATATATATATATATATATATATATATATATTTCTGTAGATTTTCTAGACATATATATATGTGTGTGTGTATGTATGTGTGTGTGTGTATATATCACATAATTTGTAGCATAAAAACCATATCAACTTCTTCATGTATGAAGCCAGATTCCATATAAATAAAACTGTAAGGAGAAAGTAAATGCTAAACTATAGCATGATTAAAAACTTGAACCTTAGACTGTCTACTATTGATCTCACCCCTTTCCTAAGAGGTCTGTAGGGGGCGTGCAAAAGCACACCAACGTGTCTACAGTCCCTGTCCTATTGCTTCTTTTATTTTTCTGATATGTATCCATGTATTCATAACTATGTTCATACCTATTATCTTGTAAGCAATTGACAAATCAAATCAAATAAATAAATAAATCTTTGTCAGCTAAGTTTCCCAAATGTCTCATGGTATAAAGACTCTTTTTCGGGACTGACAAAGTCACAACATTACACATGAACACTCTGTGGGCTGTGCTTTTCTATGCCTGGTATTAGAATTCCAGCTGGATTTGGACTGTATGGCCTCTGAAGAACATAAGGCTAACAGCATCTCAAATTCCTTTTCTTGTATACAGCTGAACATCTTAACCTCTGACTAAAGCAGTTTCTGAGTTCTACTGACTGCAAAAATCATGCCCAAGGGAAGTGGAGGAAAAAGAGAATGGAAATACTTCTAGATCAAGCAAAGAAAGGTGCTATATTTAT
Source organism: Pseudonaja textilis (assembly GCF_049901715.1). Taxonomy (NCBI): domain Eukaryota; kingdom Metazoa; phylum Chordata; class Lepidosauria; order Squamata; family Elapidae; genus Pseudonaja; species Pseudonaja textilis. The sequence continues at coordinate 206,162,375 of NC_141990.1, forward strand.
TTTATTATTTATCTATTACATTGATTTATAAGGCCAACCATCTCTAAGAAGTGACTCTGGGCAGCTAACAGTCCATCCAACACGCTACAAATACCGATATCGACAAAACCGTAAAAAATATAAACAGTTGCTGAAAACAAACCCAATAAACACTCAACAGTAACAATGCATGTCACAGCCACCTAACCTCCTGACCCCCATTTCCTAGAGCACCAGTTCACTGAAAGCACTTTGTGAAAGCCCAGCAAGGTCAGGGCCAAACTAACTTGAGGAAATACAATGTTTGAAAGGACCGGTGATAATAAATAAAAGGCCAAATTCCTACTGCAAGTTAGATGGCCTTCTTTCACCGAGGGGATCTAGCGTGTGCCCTTCTTGTCAGATCTGATAAATGGATAGAAACAACTAGGGAGAGCTTTAGTCCCACAGATAACTCACTCCATACCTCTAAGTGACAATCAAGAACCTTGAATTCCACCCAGAAGCACCCATGTAGAATTCAATGCAGTTTGCAGAGCGGAGTTCTAATATCATTTGCAGAGCGGAGTTCTAATATCAGCATGAGATTACCGAAACTGGACAAACCACCACATTCTGAACCAGTTGTAGCTTCGGAGTGGTGTTCAGAGGGAGCCCCACACAGAATAAACTACAGGAGGTTATTAAAGCATGAGTGACCTTCTTCCCCACAAATGCTCCAGTTTTTCAGTTTTGTATTTGTCAAATATTACATTCCACGTTTGTGTGTTCATCCCTTATTTTTTTTCTATCTAGTCTGTCTCATAGATAAGCATAGGAACCTACATGGAAGCTGATCAGAACCTCGAGCTCACAGCTGTAATTTTACTGACCACCAGTGTCTGTCTAGAATTGCAGAAAGGAATGTGTCCCGACTTGAGTTGGAGTTTCCAAAGTCTACATCAAATATTTATACATGCAGAAGAGCTCTGCTATTGAACTGTAACTCATCTCCTAACATGGATTTGTACAACTAAGCAAGCATTAGATCAGGGGTGTCAAACTCAAGGCCATACAGCCTGCAGGGTACTTAGATCTTGTCCACAGGGCCACCCTGGAAACAGTGAAGGACCAGCTCCTGAGCTCCGTTTTCGGCCTCCAGGGCCTCCTGCAACCCTCTGCCAGTGAAAACAGAACTTGGGAGGGCCCTCCTGAACTCTGTTTTCACTGGCAGAGGGTTGCAGGAGGCCATGGTGGCTGAAAATGGAACTTGGGAGCCCTTGGGCCACCACAGGTCCTCTGACAGGAATGACGTCAAGCGGGCCATGCCCCCTGGCCACGCCACCACAAGGTCAAACACAACTCTGATGAAGCCCTCAATGAAATCGAATTTGACACCCCTGCACTAGATGAATCTGAGCAGCTTAAACTTTAGTAGAGAAAAAGAAAAGTGAAATGGAAATGGAAACACTGGCCTAATATTTCTAATATTTCCTGTATGTTCCCATATTTAAAAGATGAAGAATCTATCCTTAACAGGACTAATCTATCTTCTGATCATCTTATCTTCTCCGTGAAACCTCTCTCTCGGCCCTCTCTTTTCTGCCTTTAGAGATGAATGCCTTTAACCAGTATCCAGGAGCCCTGGTGGCACAATGATTAGAATGCAGCATTGCAACCTAACTCTGCCTATAGCCTGGAGTTCAATCCTAATAGGTCTCAAGATTAATTCAGCCACCCATCCTTCCAAGGTCAGTAAAATGGCCCTAATTGTTGGGGGCAATATGCTGACATTTGTAAACAGCTCAGAGAGTGATGTAAAGCTCCTCATTCTTAGGAAAAGTGTATACTAGTGAAGGTACTCAATGCTTACTCAATCCTACCATTATTAAACAGAAAAATGCCAGCAAAGCTACTTCCTTAAAGGGCTTACCCATACTTTTTGCCCCACAATTAATAACGGTGATCTGAAACATCATTTATCATGCTTGCTTATAATGTACTTTCCATGAACTTCCTTTCTCTTCATTGGTCAAGCCCAAATCCTGATATGGAAGACAGAGACCTTCAGATTGGTACAGGTGATGGGTGTCAAACTTGCAGTGTCAAATGACCATCACGTGATGGTAATTTTCCCTTTGCAGAACTGGGGTGGGCGTAGTGTGCCAGTTTGACACTCCTGGTTCAGATGGTTATCTGGTCCTTGCTTTTTCTGTGATGCTGCCCACCATCAGTTTAGCACAGTAGTGGCTAACCTTTTTGGGCTCCTATGCCAAAATTGTGCGTGCATTAGCATGTGTGCACTTGCGTGCCAGCACCCAGAATGCAATTCATGCACCCCCACGCCCCCAGCGCGTGCACGCACAATCCTGCATGCCACCCCCTTACCTGAATTATGCCTCACAGCTGATTTTTCGGCTGGTTTGAGGCCTTTTTCAGCCTCCCAGAGGCTTGGAAAAAGCCTCTGCAAGGCTTTTCAGGATGAATAATATGCCCGTTTCATCACTTCCAGTATTACAGGAAGTGATGAAATGGGCCTATTCATCCTGAAAAGCCTTGCAGAGGCTTTTTCCAAGCCTCTGGGAGGCTGAAAAAGGCCTGAAACCAGCTGAAAAATCAGCTGTGAGGCCCCTGCATGCACAGTGAAGTAAGTTTGCCTGTGGCTTGCATGCTAGCACAAATGGCTCTGTGTGCCACTTGTGGCACACATGCCACAGGTTTCCCTATCACAGGTCTAGCATATCGGATACATCTGTTACAGCATTCGCTTTAGCTTCCTGGACTTGGGAAGCTGATTCCATCAGGAGACAGTCTTAAAATCTAAATGACTGCCTTAAAAACAGAAAAAGGAGGCCTTTTCTTCCTCCTCCATGCAAGTTGATGGGTTCTGTAAAAGCATTCAAGTGACTGCTGCTGAAATGTATTTATCACATCTTTATATTATGTACTCCAATCTTAAATGTGCACTAAGTGCCCAAATGGTGATATGTGACGATGGGACATTGCCGTGTTCATAAATGGGAGGATTCATTGCAAAGATTGTATTTTAGGCTGTCATAACTTTGAATGGTCACTAAACAAGGTAATCAATAAGCAAGGATCACCTGTATCAGTGGGAATTTCATGGTACACTGACGTGGTAAAGAGATGCAAAGATTTAGAAATAAGCTTGACATCATGGTCATGCCGATAGGGAATGCTATGCATTTGGTAAACAACACATACACAGAGATCGTGTGAAGGCCAATTATACCAAAAACATCCCATTGTATTATTGTAGTATAGTTAAGGAATGAAATAAGCTGAACCTCTTCATGGAAATTAGATTGGCTATAAAGGTATTTTTTCCTGTCTCTGGAGAACTACTTCCATCAGAAGAAAGAAATCCTTGAATTGTGAATTACAATAACAGCATCCACAGAATGATAAAAGCAGTGTTCTGACGTTCGTTCATAAGCTGCATTTTTTTCTAGATGTATACTATATGCAAAGTGACAACACATGGCTTATGGTGTGGACTACAATACTTTAATTGATCTGATTCCTCCTTTGCGCGCATCAAAATATCAAAGTAGTAACAGCCATGTTTCTAAAAGCTATATGGCAAACAAGATATGTTTTTTAATTATTGTGTTTAATCTGTTTTAATTGCAATGTACATTGGGTAAAAGTAACTTTACCAGCCAATTAATGCAATGTAGCGGGACTAAATGTGATCATATTAAGAGCAACTGTGTTCTCTTCGCTGATGATGTAAAGCTATTCAATACCACAGACAGTACTGCTACCCTTCAAAAAAGACCTTGACTATGTATCAGAATGGTCAAATAAATGGCAACTTCAAATCTCAACAAATAAATGCTCTGTCTTACATATTGGCAAAAAATATATATATCAGAAAATAAAATACAAGCTAAATAGTCAAGACCTTGTTGATGATCCAAACTCTGTCAAGGACCTTGGAGTTCTCATCTCTAATGATCTAAGTGCTAGAGCCCACTGTAACTACACAGCCAAAAAGGCATTAAGAGTTGTTAACCTAATCCTGTGTAGTTCTTCTCTGGTAATATCACACTACTAACTAGAGCATACAAAACATTTGCTAGACCAATACTTGAATACAGCTCATCAGTCTGGAACCCGCATTACGTATCTGATATTAACATAGTTGAGAAAGTCCAGAAATATTTTACAAGAAGAGTTCTCCACCCCTCTACTCATTGCAGAATACCTTATGCCACCAGACTTGAAATTCTAGGCCTAGAAAACCTAGAACTATGCCGTCTTCGGTCCAATCTAAGTATAGTATATAAAATTATACATTGCAATGTCCTACTTGTCAATGAATACTTCAGCTTCAACCATAACAGTACAAGAGCACACAATAGATACAAACTCAAGGTTAATCACACCAAACTTGATTGCAGGAAATACGACTTCAGTAACAGAATTGTAAATGTCTGGAATACTCTATTTTTTTACTATTTATTTGATTTGTCAATCGCTTACAAGATACAGGTATAAGAATAAACATAATTTTGAATACATGAGATAGATACTTACACGAAAAATAAAAAGAAACAATAGGACAGGGACAGTAGGCACGATTGGTGCATTTATGCACGCCCCTTACAGCCTCTTAGGAAGGGGATGAGGTCAATAATAGACAGTCTAAGGTTAAAGTTTTTGGGGTTTGGGGAAGAAACCACAGAGTCAGGTTGAGTATTCCAAACATTGACCACTCTGTTGCTGAAGTCGTATTTTCTGCAGTCAAGTTTGGTTCAGTTAACCTTGAGTTGTATCTATTGTGTGCTTTTGTATTGTTATGATTGAAGATGAAATATTCATTTGCAGGTTGGACATTGCAATGTATGATTTTATATACTATATTTAGATTGGACCGGAGGTGGTGTAGTTCTAGGTTTTCTAGGTCTAGTGTTTCAAGTCTGGTGGCATAAGGTATTCTGCAATGAGTAGAGGAGCGGAGAGCTATTCTTGTGAAATATTTCTGGACTTTTTCAGTTGTGTTAATATCAGATACGTAATGTGGGTTCCAGACTGATGAGCTGTATTCAAGTATAGGTCTAGAAAAAGGTTTGTATGCTCTAGTTAGTAGTGTGATATTACCATTTTAAGAATGTACCAAGCAGAATTCGATTGGAAGTTGTGTATTATATTGAATGCTATAATCTTAAAGTTATACATTGAAGCTTAAATAAGAGCTTGAATGGATAAAATTAAAGGATATAAAGGTGTCATACTCTAATTGGTAACTACAGGGAAAAATTTGCTTAATAAGAAAAGATAATGTGAAATTGTAACAGGACAGACAAAAGTATAAATATAATGATTTGAATTGAGATAATCAAAACAAAGTTGAGAAAATTAGAAGACGGGAAAAACTATGTAGAAAATATAAAATGGTAATAAGATATGGAATAGAATATAAAAATGAGCATGAAATTGAGTTTTGTGTCAGTATGAAGAAATGATAACCTGGGACCATGCTATTTTCAAAAAAGATGTTTTATTTGTATTTTGTTTTTGTGAAAACCCAAATAAATTTTTCAAAAAAAAAAAAAGTAATGGGATATTACCAGAGAAGCTACATAGGATTAGATTAACTCTACCTGACTCTGTGGTTTCTTCCCCAAACCCCCAAAACTTTAACCTTAGACTGTCTACTATTGACCTCACCCCTTTCCTAAGAGGTCTGTAGGGGGCGTGCATAAGCGCACCAACATGCCTACCGTCCCTGTCCTATTGTTTCTTTCATTTTTCTTATATGTACCCATTTCATGTATCCATAACTATGTTTATACTTATACCTGTTATCTTATAATTGTTTGACTGACTGACTGACTGACTGACTAAATAAATAAATAAATAAATAATCTTTCTTTTCATTAAAAAGAAAAACATAAGAAATGATCAGTAATTCGAAACTACAAAATTCAATCTTCCTCTTTTTCTCCTTTTGGCTGAGAATGCAGGATGCATTCACAAATCAGCATGGAAATCCCCAAATTTATCTTTAAGCTTTTATCTGCTAATTTTGTCAGGATCAAAGTACAGATAAGTCTTTGATTCATGACCCCAACTGACTCCAAAATTTCTGTTGCTAAGCAAGACAGTTGTTAAGTGAGTTTTGCCCCATTTTGACTTTTTTCCCCATAGTTAAGCGAATCATTGCCATTATTAACTGAATCATCCAGTTATTAAGCAAATATGGCTTCCCCATTGACGTTGCTTGTCAGAAGCCATCTTTGAAGCTCACAAAAGGTGGTCACATAACCCCAGGACAGTGAAACTGCCAAAATTACATGTCAGTTGTGAAGCCCCTGAATTTTGACCACATGACCATGGGGATGGTCATGTGTAAGTGTGTAAGTATGAAAAATACCATGTCACTTTTTCACTGTCATCGTAACTTCGAATGGCTGTGTGATGACCCAAGGTGGGATACAAAACAAACACAGTCACAGAAAATAGGTGAAGCCCCTTTTATTCCTTCATTTTGCTTCCAAGCTCCGAATATTCTTGATGGAAGACAAAAAACTCCCACACAAACAGTTACAAGAAGAAGCAAAAAAGCAACACAAACCAGGCAAGATAAGGGCTGGAGGACGTCCACAGATAACACACACTGGGAAGGGCGCCAAACCCAAAGAGGAACCAAACTAGAGATATTTCCACACTTTGTTTCCAGCATTCGCCCGTACGCAAGTCTTATTCAGTTGTCACAGCTGCAGCCCGTGAAGAGGATTAAGGCCCTCTCCTCTCGAACAGATCACATCTCTCCCTTATCCTCTCCTCCCTGCATGCTCTAGGATGGATAGGGGATGGGCCTGGGTCCTCCTCTGACTGGTCATCTGGCCTCTGCCCTTCCCCAGTGTCCTCCACAACCTCTGGAGCTACACTTCCACTCCCTGTTGGCTGTTCCTCCTCTCCCTCAGAGTCAGTCTCCAGGGGCATGACAGGTTGTATGTTGAGGACTACCTATAACTCCCTCCTGAAAAAGAATAGTTCAATTTTCACCTGACATAAAGTAAAAATAAGGGACCATAATTCCATATTGGCTTTTCAATATTAACCTTTAAAAAAGCATTTGATTTTGAACAGCTGTTCAACTTGACAAAAGAGATAGATAGATCTATCTTATGACTTTCCTTGCCACATTTGTTAAGTGAATCACTGCAGTTGATAAATTAGTAACCTGGTTGTTAAGTGAATCTGGCTTCCCCATCGACTTTGCTTGTCAGAAGGTCAAAAAAGGGGATCACATGACCCTGGGACACTGCGGCCGTCATAAACACAACCCAGTTGTCAAGCATCCCAATATAAATCATGTGACCATGGGAATGCAGCAACAGTCGTGTGAAAAAAATGGTCGTAAGTGCCACTGTAACTTTAGTTCACTAAATGAACTATTGTAAGTTGAGGACTACCTATAAAACCAAGCACTATTCTGCTCAGAAATAGATGCATTCTAATTCAAAACAGATGGAATTCTAAAAGGATTCTGTCAGTGTCAGCTTCTTATGTGAAATACATCATCCTCATATAAATGCTTCTAGACCCTTAAATTTGTATTAGAAAACTTGGAGTTTCCATGAATGAACAGGAATCTGAAAGGCACTTCATTTCAGAAAATTTTGCAGACACTGTTTTTGCATTCTCAACTGTTTCTCTTAGACTAGCAATTTTCCTCCAATTTATGCCACAAAATGTCTTTTGTCTAATTAGTCATTTAGAGGTTTATTGAAGTTGTTTATGATCCCCAAGTAATCTTTCTTCTTAATTTTATTTCTTGCTACAGAGCCCAATATTAAAAAAAAAAAAATTAGTAAGGGATTGAAAGGAAATTGCAACAAAGCAAAATGCTGACAAAAGAAAGCTTGATCGATAGGATGAATATTTTCTTGCTTTTTTGAAAAATAACTTACACAATAGAGGTTTATGAATGTCATTATCTAACTCGTTCTAAGGTAACATATAAGTTTTAGGTGTGATAAATTCTTAATATATTTCATGTCTGTACTATTTTTTTTAAAAAAATAAACATTAAAAATGAAGATAAATTCTAAAATTATCATATATCTTTAAAGACAGGATCTAGTATTAGGGCTGGTTAAAAAAAAAACCACTATCCTAACTTTTCCTGCTATTTGATTTATTAGAATTTTGATATTATAAACTGGAACAACTATAAACAAGAGTTAACAGTAACTATGATCAGTTGAAAAAATAAATAAATTGCTTAATCCATGGTTAACTACAGTTAATCCAGTTGAGATGACAGAGCAAACAGTAAATAATCAAAACAGGAAGAAAAGCTTGTAAACTTGTTAAAGAAGAACACTGAAAGAAAGGAAATTCTTAGATTCTTATAAACTCAGATGAATTCTTATAAACTCAAATGAAAAACAAAATGGAGTGGAAAAAAATGATGGTGACAGACTCCTCTTTTCAGATAAAGGTTTTACCTGGACCAAGGATTTATTTATTTATTTATTTATTTATTTATTCAAAATCTGGGTTGGAACCCCAGGTATTCAATTCTTTTTGTGAGCTGAATTAAGAACACCTAGTTCTTTTTCTGATACTATTTGTTATTATGCTATGCAAAAAGAGACCACCATTTAATCTATATTGCAGTTAACTGTTTGTTGAATTCAGATGGTACAATCTTCTAACTAACATAAAAATTAACTCATAGGTTTCATCTTGTTACCATCCCAGAGAAGAAAATGAATGGATGAAACTGAAACACTTTGCAGCTCCTTCTTGATGTAATAAATTATGGTTTATCCTGGCATTTAAATGCAGCCTGCCTACACATGCGTTGTGATGACCCGGAGTATAACACAAACATAACCAAATGTAAATAAATATCCTTTAATGCCTCCAACCTGGCCTCATTGTTCAATAATTCTCAGTTGGAGATAAAATTTATTCAAAAATAGTCTTCAAAAATAAGCAATACAGTCCAAACTCAATGAGCAGATGAAGGTGAAATAAAAAAACCAAAACAAACTACAATGAAAGAAATTCCACAACGAATAGGATAAGTAATTACCAACTTGAAGGAGATAACAAGGCACAGTCTGTTGGAAGGACACCAACCAGGATAACTTCAGCCCAAAATAAAACACGCTTTGCTTCTAGCAATGCTCTGTTTTAACCATCTCTCTTATATACTATTCTCCCCAGCTGCAACCAATGAGGAGGATCATGTCTGCTTCCTCTCTAGTAAGCCAAGTTGTTTCCTTCTCCGTTCCTCCCTGTGTGTCCTAGGATGAAGAGGGGATGGGCCTGGTTCTTCCTCTGACTACCCAGCCAGCCTCTGCCCTTCCCCAGCCTCCTCCACAACCTCCGGAGCCACACCTCCACTCCCTATAGGCTGTTCCTCCTCTCCCTCAGAATCCAACTCAAACAAGGGCATGACATGTGTATTGTGCAGACTGATATAAATGAGCACTAATAATTAATATATTTCATTTGTCTTTCAATCTGATTTTCTCAGCTCTCAATAATTCTAATGTTTTGACTCTAATTTTATTTCCAGACAACTAAATGAACATCAAGAAAATTGCTGCCCAAAGCACTCAAATTTATCTTCCATTGCAATAGCCTTTTTTTTTGCGTCATGAATTGCAATCTGAATCTGTTTTTTAATGGCTTAGTAGGAGTTTTTCTTCAAGTACTGTAGACTGATGAATGCATTTATTCACTCAGTAGTTATAGGAGCACACTTGATGTACTACCAGATAACTACCCAAAAGGCAATTAAACTTTGGCATCAACTTTGCATAAAATAATTTAGCAAGACTGAGACCTAAATAAGTAACAGACAAATATTCTTTCAAATTTTGAAGGAAAATGTATTAATTTCCATCCTCAAATTGCTACATAACCTTGTTGAGACTATTGTGTACAATATGCTTATGAAGGAAAAGTAGAAGACCAAATAAACCATCTGCACTTTCCCTATTGCAGTTCAATATGTGACGACTGATATCTCTTAAATAAGGAAAAATAAAAAGAAAGTCCAAGTCCCATGTTGCTTGGGATTGTTAATTTCTATAATCAGTATAATTAAAATAAAATCTAGTAGAAAAATACATATTATGAATCACCATCGCATGCAGATATTGGTACGTTTCACCATACAGCTATTTAAAAAGCATTCTTTAGAACTAGTAGCTTTCCAGAGTTGCTCACTTGCTATCCTACCTTAACCATCTTTCTTCCTTTGGATGGAGATTATCATAAAGCTGTAAACTATCCAAGATATACTATCTAGATGTACAAGAAGCCCCGGAAATTGTTACAGAATTGCTGGCAAGAGCAATTAAGCCATAACAATGATGGCTCCATCTATCTAGTCCAGGGGTGCCAAACTCATATCATCATGGTGGCATCATGTGACATATTGGAACTTTTCCCCCCTTCGCTAAACCAGACATGGATGTGGCCAGCACATGATGCATCTGGCTCATGATCTAGTCAGAAGCAGAAATGACAGTACTTTTATAGAAGGTTGATTGTTGTTTTTTTCTTATGATTCTAATAAGAGCTTACCAACATTTATGATTTTTAATTAGGATTATTTAAGATATTTCCATGAAAAATAATAAACAAAATGAACTGGCATATTTCTATCCTCACATATCCCACCATGTTCATGGAGCTAAATTAGCATTATCCACTTTTTTACTTGCAGGTAAACCTATTCCTACCAGCATACAAATATGACCTAGTCCTTTTCATGCTGGGAACTATTTGCTTACCGGATCAGCACAGTCAGGTGAAACCAGTCACTAACAACTTTGGAAATGAGATGGACCATGAATAAATTTAATTAAAAAAAACCCTTTCCCCTGAATTTTCTGGAGCTGGTCATCTTGCCTGACTCCAATGTCTAAGCAATCCATTGTGTCAACACAGCTGAAGTTTAGGCATGCACAAAAAAAAAACATTAAAAAAGACTATCAATATATTTCTTCCCATATTGCCAATGCATCATAAAAATGGCTTTTCTCTGCTTTCTCTTCTATGTTGCTGAGCCACTGGTGAGTATTTGAGACAGAAGTGGCTGAAAGGCTAAATAAATAAGCTAAGGTTTTACAACCAGGAAAGCTGTTTTTTATCTTGTTACCGAGGCAGTATGTATAGTTTCAAAGATATTTTAAAAACAAAACAACACCAGGAGAATCCTCTTAAAGGCCTTTCTAGCCTTAATACAATTAGATCAATCTTAGTTAGATAATTCAGCTGATGTGTAAATTTCTTTTCTCTGGTGAGTATTCTGCTAAATTAGGTTAATCAGGTCCAATTCACTGGATATCTGTAGGCAGAAGATGCATCGTTCAATCAATTGCTTCCCTCCTGTTTCTAGAAATAAACATATCATTCTTCTATAAGATTTTCCATCAGGAAAAAAAAACCTTACATAACTGCTTTAAGGAAAGCCACTTTTTGAAAGCCAAATTAGAATTTCAGCACATTCATTAGAGTTCGACATTTGTTTATTCAGACATATAGCCCCTTAATACAGCTAAAATTGGATTCATAGTGGAATCTGACCTTGCAAAGCAAGAGTACTTTAGAGGGATATAAAGAAAATGGAAAGGCATTGCAAATTAAACCACACAGTTAATAATGGAATCTGGTTTCTTAAGGTTACAGAATGCCCTGTTATTTTTTTCTTAAGACAGAAATATGAAGAGGTAAATGAAATCTGAGTTAGCTATGCAGAACACATTTGATAGCCAGGAAAATATCAGGGCAGTCCTTTGTAGCTTTCCCAAGATTAGCTAATAAGAAGATAGCTTTCTTTATATGGAGTTTAACATTTTATTACATTTTTTTTTGTTTATCCTGCCTTTGTTACTTTATAAGTAACTCAAGGCAGCGAACATACATAATACTCTTTCCTCCTCCTATGGATTAGAACTCACCGTTTCCTGGTTTCTAACCTGATGTCTTAACCACTATACCAATAAAGCCTAAATGAATTTTTTAGAGGGTGTTGATGAAAAAGATTTTAATTTAGATATACCTCGGTGGCACAGTGGTTATAATGCAGTACTGCAGGCTACTTCTGCTGACTGCCGGCTGACTGCAATTTGGCAGATCGAATCTCACCAGGCTCAAGGTGGACTCAGCCTTCCATCCTTCTGAGGTGGGTAAAATGAGGACTCAGATTGTTGGGACAATATGCTGACTTTGTAAACGGCTTAGAGAGGGTTGTAAAGCACTATAAAGCTTTATATGAGTTTAAGTGTTATTGCTATACACACCTATCTCAGATTCATGACTCTGGCCAGCTAACAGTATTAAAAGAAAAATATAAAAACATAAAAATAAAACAGCATATATATAGGAACAGCAGTCAGAATTAAAAAGAGAGCCACTAAATCACAAAACATAATCTAAGTATGGGTTCAGCCCTGCCTTCTGATCCACAGACGCAGCGACAAAATCAAATCTTTAAGACTTTATGAAAAGCTAACAGAACCCAGACAGAACCCAAAACATGATGTAATTGAACCCTCAGAAACTCCAACTCATTTCATTAAGGGTTTTGTAGACTAAAACCAACACCTTGAACTGAATTAAACTCAGAAGCCAACTGGCCACCATTGCTGGTCACAGAGCAGATTTGTAACATCTGCTGATTGAAAAGTTCATACAATTGCCTATGCTACCATATCCTGCACCATCTGTAGCTCTTTAAGGGCAGCCCCATGATTTTTATAATGGACCAGTCTGTGTCTCAAATATTTAAAATGGTAATTAACATCCCAAAACCAAGGTCTTTGGTTTGTTAAGCCAAAACACATCACATTAACTCATAATCAACTGGGTACTAACAAAAATAATTTTATCCTGTATAATTAGAAACCTTTGTCCGCAGCTTACCCAGTCAAGCCTTTAGGAGAGAAAAGAAAGAGGAAAATAGCAAAAGGTGAAATCTCTAATGTCACTATAATTATGCTTGCAAAAGTAGCTTGGAAACTAACAAAGAAATTAGAAAATAAAGTAAGTTTAGGTGTCCCTTCTTGTTCATAAATCTAGGAAACGTGCGACAATGGATGGAATTGCTCTGCATGAAACCCTCACCCAGAATCAGGTAATCTATGAATGTTTTAGCACAGAGTAGTTTCCACATTTGAGCATTGAGCCACAAGCAAAGAGCAACCAAGGGCTGACCTTCAGCAGATCACAGTGAGGGAATTGCGGGATAGGTTCTCTTCCAATCTATGAAGAGGAGAGTAATTATAATTTGGCATAATGTAGTCTTACTTGTCAGCATTACCTGCTTTGGGATTGTTAAAACCTGGTTAAATTAAAATAGAGAATTTGGGATCTGGCTATCCAAAATGACAGAGTCAAAGCCTCTCTCCCTTTTGTAGCATAACTGTGTTCCTTCCTAGTCTGTTTCTAGATATTTCTATAACATCTCATACGCTCCACTTTAGACCAAAGGTAGGGCAACAACTAATAGATATGTAAGTATCACAGATGAAAAGTGACCACTCTTCAGAAACCTCTAAAAAGGTTCCAAAATTCTTATCAATAGCTGTGGGAGAAGAGCAGGCTGAGCAGGGGTTGGCAATCTTAAACACTAAAAGAGCCATAAAGGTCCTAACCGAAAGCCCTATCAATTGTGGAGCTGACCAGCAACAGGAGCCACAGCAGAGAGATGAAAGAGCCACATGCAGCTCCAGAGCCATAGATTGCTGACCCTTGGTGTAGAGTCATTGGGTTGCCACCAGAGTTCCCAGTCTAGTCTCCCAAGAATTCCAATGACCCTTATTGAGCAGTAATTTAGCTTTAATCATTAGTTGACTAGATTCTTATGTATAGGTAACAGTAATAAACTCCTCAGTGCTTTGAACTCAGTGAATGCTCCTAGTTATTTGCTCCTGAAATCTGTTAACTGCTCATTGCTTTAGGATTTTCTCACAATTTTAAAACTCCCTTTTATACAGTAACTATTGTATTGTTTACTGGTCTTTTATTGTGTTTGGTCTTGGATCACAGATAAATGTTGATTGATTGAACAATAATGGATTATGAAACGGATTTTAAAAGGTTTCCATCTGATGCATGATATGAATTACTATTTGAATTAGAGAGATCTTTCCACTGGGTGCTGTGCCTTATGGCACAGATCCAGATTCTTTCATATTCATTTGTTCATTTATTTGTTCGATTTAGACAGCTACTCATTTGTTAAAATGAATCAAGGTAGCAGATTCAGAGGGTAAAAGATGATTTGGAGAATATATAGAAGTAAGTCACATCTGTCTATATCATCTTAAAAGGAAATAGAGATTTTTTAGGGGATTGCATAGTATAAATTCAGGAAGCAATACATCTTCTGAAAGATGAGATGTCCATGTTCACGAATTCTCCCAAGCCACTTTTGCCTTTCAAGTCCAGGTATTTGTGCAGCCGTGCTGGCATGAATAATGTGTCAGAGTACGTGCATAGTTACCGACTCATATACCTGTATCTCTTATCTGGGTTTTAATCCAGAATTTATGTTTTATATTTCCACAAATGAGTACACAAATCCAAACACCCAGTTCTATTTACTGAGTTAGGCCCATAGTTAAAAGCCTTTGCATTATTTCACTATCTCCGCCTCCTTCTACAAAGGAGTTGAAAAAAAAAAATCTAGATTGGATAGCAAGAAAAATGAGTGTGGTTTTTAAATAACTAGTTTGAATAACCTACTCCATGCAGATTACACTACTCTGATAGCAAAGGTTGCAAATGATCTGCAATCTTTAATGATGTAAAGCTAGTAACTAATACAGTCCAGGAGCATGGTGTAAAATGGGATCATAAAAGAAGTCTAAACGAATAACAACAGGATCAGCAACCAGTCCTACAATTTACAATAGAGATATTGAAACGGTGGATAGTTTGTTTTTCGGGGATAATTATCAACAATAATATGCCACAGACAAATTCTTAGTAGGATAGTAATGAAGGCCATTCAGGTGCTATGATGTGGTCTAGGTCTACAAAGATTAGAATTGCAAGTAGTCCTTGACTTACAACAGTTCACTGAGTGACCGCTCAAAGTTACAACAACCCAAGAAAAAAAAAAGACTTATGACCATTTTTCACAATTACAATCGTTGTGGCATCCCCATGGTCATGTGATCAAAATTCTAGATGCTTGGTAACTGACTCATATTTATGATGGTTGCAGTGTCCCTAGGTCATGTGATCACCTTTTGCAACCTTCTGTGATGACCTGGAGCGTAATGCAAATGTAATAAAATCCAAAACGTAAATCAGTGTCCTTTAATGTCTCCAACTTGGCCCAACTTGTTCAATAATTCTCAGTTGGAGATTAAACTTATTCAAAAATAGTCTTCAAAAGAAAGCAATACAGTCCAAACTCAATGAGCAGATGAAGGTGAAATAAAAAACCAAAGCAAACTACGATGAAGGAATTTCCACAATGCACCAGGATAAGTCATTACCAACTTCAAGGAGATAACAAGGCACAGTCTGTTGAAAGGATGCCAACCAAGATTACTTCAGCCCAAAATAAAACATGCTTTGCTTCTAGCAACGCTGTGTTTTAACTGTCTCTCTTATATACTATTCTCCCCAGCTGCAACCAATGAGGGGGATCATGGCCGCTTCCTCTCTCGTAAGCCAAGTTGTTTCCTTCTCCATTCCTCCCTGCGTGTCCTAGGATGAAGAGGGGATGGGCCTGGTTCTTCCTCTGACTGCCCAGCCGGCCTCTGCCCTTCCCCAGCCTCCTCCACAACCTCCAGAGCCACATCTCCACTCCCTATAGGCTGTTCTTCCTCTCCCTCAGAGTCGGACTCTAAAAAGGGCATGACACCTTCTGACAAGCCAAGCCAACGGGGAAGCCAGATTCACTGTACAACCATGTTACCAATTTCACAACTGCAATGATTCACTTCACAACTGTGACAAGAAAGATCATACAATGAGGCAAAACTCACAAAAACAATTCAACAACATAAATTTGTCTTGCTCAACAACATAAATTTGGGGCTCAGTTGCAGTTGTAAGTCAAGGACTACCTCTATGCAGAGAGGTTTCTCTGTGATGCTCGACAGATACCAAAAAATGAACTCTGAAGAAAATGCTATTCATCAAATTTGGAGGCTGCCTATCTCACTCCCAGAGAGAGATTCTGCAGATAAGAGAATCGACACCTCAGAATTATGATTTTGGAGAAAACCTCTGAGAATACTATGTCCAGACAAATGGGTCATAGAACAAATCAATACTCAGGCTTTCCATCTGTCAATCATTTTTACAAGAAGATGGGGGGGGAGGTTTCCTCATAACTATGTGGGCAGTTTGAAGTGTTGCACCGTGGTTTTATTTATTAAATTGGCTGTAGCATCCATATCTACGAGAGCTGAAGTTGAACAAAGAATAGCAGAGAAAAGTAGCATGCAATTTCCTATTCTTCACTGCTTGGGGCTTTCCAAATTGTCTGACTTCCCCCCTCCCTCGGCCAGCCATCCTGCTGGGTCTTGAGGGCGGACTCTGCAAAGTTTACTGAGGATTCTGAGCAATTTCAGCACTTGTGACCGCTGCTTGGCAATTGCACAGGCACCTAGGTTTCTCTTTCTTCTGCTTCTCTGTTGCAGATAAAGGCCTCTATTTTTTAGTGCTTCTATTTGAATGGATTCTCCAGCACTGTGGTGTGCAAGGAGGCTATTGTTGCGGTAGCCTGTGCGGACAGCATCAGAATCAGACAACGAGGAAGAACAGGGATCAGTCCGGGAGTCTGGGAAGGACTCGGATGAGGGTCCTGCGTCTGATACAGAGATGGGGCCAGGACCATCTGGGAGTTAAGTGCTGACTCCGGAGCCTCCAGAATCTGTCAGCAATGAGGCAGAAGAATAAGGGGAGCCTATTCCCAGTGTGCGTGTGCACAGAGCTGCCAGAAGGCAAGAGCAGCTAAGACAAAAGGGGTGGCTCAGGAGTAAGGCTTGGAGGTGATTGCCCCTCCACTAAGGTATAAAGGAGGTGTAAAGGTAGGGAAACCTTTGCAGGAAGCCAAGTCGTTTGTTCTGATCAATTTGGACTCTGAAAGCTCCATGGTGAATTTATTCTCTGTTTGGTTTTGGAAAGACTAATTGGGATTTTAGTTGTTGGTAGCCCTTCAAATAAGATAAGATACATTTTTATCTGACGTCTTATAAAGAACTTTGGCAGACGTCCCTGGGACTAATTATAACCAGTTAAGACTCATTCCGGGCTGCGAATGACAATAATTCACAGCCATTGAACTAAAATACAAGATTTTTAGATTTTAGATGTGTTTGTTGGTGTCTCAGGAAGCCTTGGTCAGAACAGCTATCAGGGATGGGGAGAGAGATGAAGAGAGATTATAAAATCTGCTCCCTTTACTATTTCCCATATACTTCAACTCTTCCAATCACCCATCAATTAACAAAAAAAGAGACACAATGAAACACTTCTTCCAAATTCTCTGGTGTGCCTAGTCTTACTAAATCAGCTCATCAGCAAGTCCTTCTTGAAACTGATCCGTCATCCCACTCAACATCTCTGGCATATAATTGAAAAATCTAATAGGCATTCATGAACTTTATGGAGGCCTTGTTTCAGCTTGCAAATCTCTCAAGTTGTTTCTTTCTCCTCATTGAATTATCAAATGCAGTTCCGCCGCTTTGCATGAAATTCTGGGAACTATCCAGCAACAGATAATCGTCCTCATTCAGGGGCACTGAATTCATTTGGCTGCCCCTTCTTTCAGCAGAAAAAAAAGTTTCCCTGGACCAATCTGTAGGAAATTCTACCAGTTAGCCTACTATAAACAATTCACACTGAGAGGTTAAAAAAATAAAGAAGTAAAACTGTTTCCATACGCTTTCAAACTTCTCTGTTAAACTACCATGAGGCTAAAAAAATACTGATTGGGGTATAAGCTGCTTAGTTGTTCCTGGCCAAGGCAAACATCCCAAATGGAATGGGACATTTTAGCGCCCACCATTGGCCACGCCCCCTTTATCCCCAACTACCCGCCTCAGCTGATTTATAGCTAGCTTTCTTCCTCTGCTCCCCCCCTCCTGGTCATTCCACATGACCAATGGCCCCTGGCCCTTCATCCCTGCCCATTCACTCAGACACTGTTTGACCCAGCCCTTGGCTGCACGGAATAAGAAGTTGCCAGCCAATGGGGAAGGCGGCAGTGACCGATCAGTGACAGGCTGTGGGGGGACACCACACCAATGTGGGAGCCAATGGGGAGGGTGCCAGGCAAGTGGTGGTGGAGGCATGCAGAAGTGATTGTGTGGGCGTGTGGGGGCACCAGGCAACAGTGGCACGCAGAAGCGATAATGGGGGCTGTGGGGGGCACAAGACAACTGATAGTGGTGATATGCAGAAGTGATCATGGGGGCCATGGGGGATGCATCAAGCAACTGGTGGTGCGCAGAAGCGATCCCGGTAGGGCTTGGGTGGTGCCAGGCAGCAGTAGCATGCAGAAACAATTGTGAGTGGGGAAGGGTGGTACCAGGCAACTGGCGGCTATGGCATATTTTGATCTTATGACCATGGGGATGCTACAATGATTATTGTGTGAAAAGTGGTCATAAGTCACTTTTTCAGTATGGTTTTATTCTGTATTCTTTCCAAATTTGAATAAGTTAGGAAAAACAAAAAAACAAAAATATCTAACAGCACCTTACAGAAAATCAAAAAGTCTTTTGCACAATCCTTGATAGAAGAGAAGAATGGCTGCAAAATCAAACTCTTAAATTTAAATTTTGATGTTTCCTTCATATGCTTTTTCGGTTGTCGTTGAAATGTTTTCTTTTTATAATGCTGACCTTGGACAACAATAAAATATCTAACCATTCATCCAACCTTATATTCCATATTTCTTACCTATCTATCAACAACAATAACAAGTATCTATTAAAAAAGAAAGGTACCAGAATCATTCATTATTTGAAACTTGTATTAGAGCTCAAAGTTAGCAATACACACAAATACCACAGTTTTGAGGGCAAAAGATGTCAAGGAAATTACTTGTCTGCCTGTCCACCTTCATAAAAATCTGCTATTCCATTACAGAATAGAAGGCTGAGAAACATTTCAAGTCTGAAAAAAAAAACCCTGGATGCTGTTAGATCCAAAGGCCACCCAGAAATTCCACAGAGGTATATGTGAAAACAAAATAAATTTTGATGCTGAAAATATAATACCTATTCACAATGATGTAAATAGTTTTCTGAAGGCATTTTGCACACCAGTAAAAGTCACCTCAGAACAAATGCATGTTGTCTCAATCAACAGCTTTCCCCGACAAAAACAGCAACCTTGAAAGGAAGTAAACTCCATTGTATGTTTTTAAAAGAAATGCAAACATAGGTACGAGAGTATATTATAGACGTAGGTATGTGACCGTCATAGCAACCAAAATGTTGTATTTTCTTTTTATGAGATGTGGCTGTTAGACAAGTGACTTTCAAGTTTCAAAGAGAATCACAAAATTCTTGCCAGGGTCACTTACTATTATTATTATACTGTTGGCAGCCTTATGAGAAGACATGGGATAACGCAACAGGGTTGTTATATGTGATGGGCAGATGCAGGTCACTTGCAATTTGACCCACATCTACTATCCTAATATAATTTCAGTCAGGAACACCACAGCCAATTAAAACAGAGAAGGGCTCCAATTTTTGGTGCTACTGCTAGGAGGACTTAGAAGGTGGACTAGAAAAGGAGAGACTTAAACTAAGTGCCCAAGTCAGGCTTAACTCTCACAGCCAAAGATGCTGAGTCTTAATGTCAGAATCTGAGGTCAAGGTTGTTTGCATGAGAAGGAATTTATCACTCTCTCTCTCTTTCTCTCCTCTAGCAGTTAAAAGCAGCCAGCAGGATCAAAAATAAGTCTGAGTTTAAAAATAAAAGCAGAGCGATGGATGATATTACAATTGTACACAGTACAATGCAATTACATTAGGTTGACAATACCTGTCCAGCTTGTTCAGAGAGTGAGAAAAAACAAACTTTTTTCATTATAAAAAAAGAAAAGAAATCATGTCAACTGACATAAACTGGAAGACAATGAAGTTATATGGCATATAATTCCCATTCATTAATTAAGCTCATTGTGGGAGTTCAGCCAATCTCATAGCCTAATTTACAAGGTAATATGTTTTACATCAGGAAAGTAAAAAGGAAATAGGCTAACCTAATGCTTCCTATTTAGGGCTCTGAATTGAGTGTACTCAAGATTTCAAGATTTCTGCAAAAACGTTTTCACAAGAACCAAGGGATATAAACCAAGCTGAAAAATCCATTCAACACTGGTATTAGTGCCAATAATTCCAATAGATCCATTTGCTAGAAATGACCGATAAAAGAAACGGGGAAAAGATTTTATAGTTTTTAATATCATTTTTATTCTTCAAACAAGATTGATGTAATCATTCCTGGAAGATATTGGACATCCAAGATAGAGCTTGTAGAAGAGGAAGGAAGAAAAAAGAAAAAAAAATATTAGGTAAAACATAGGCTATTTTGTAAATTATGAAAGGGGTTCAATATACCCCAATTGTTTAATAATAAGTTTTCCCTCCAAAAGACCAGTGCATATAATAAATCCATTTTCTGTCTTTTTGTTTCCAGGCCCATTCAATCTATGCTAAGATCCAACTTGGGAATTAATTTTGATCTTTATGTTAAAATTTTATCCTGCGCCCAAAAGAATAACGTTTTATTTTTATTTTTTCGTTATTTTGAATATAGACTTGTAACTTTATTTTAAGACTGCCCTGATTTTTTTATTATTTTTATTCTTAGTTACTTTTCCGGGCATACTTTCTTTGACATTCTCCAGGCTTAGGACAGTCTGCACCGAAGGGTAGATCATGAATGCTGCATGTGCTTCTTGATACATTCAAGCAAAATTTCATCAGTGCAACTTTTCTTTTATCATCCAAGGAACATCCAATCACCACACAGAAATCAAACCTCTGCCTATATTATAAATGGCAACATCCAGTTTTTAGATTTTTTGCACCAACGAAGCTTTGCTTGAACTCATGGAGAAGTCCACAGCAATCATATTAACACAGCAGAATAAACTCCTTATATATTCTGATTTCAGTGTCTGGCACGGTAAAGTTAATGCAGCTCTGATTAATAAGCACTGTTGAAAACAGAGAAAAGTGGAATAAGAAGAGAATGATTCACAGTTCACATAGTAATTTTGCCAGTTTGATAATCAGTCTCACTTGTTTCTTCTTGGAAATATTTCCAACGCCATGTTTACACCAAGACATTGCACGTTTCTGATTTAGCTAGGATAAGATTAGTTATATTGTAGCATTCATTTGATTAAAAGCAGGCGAATAGGCCCTTCAGAAAACAATCTTGTGATCTGACAATAGTCGCTCTATCAAAAATAATTAAGTTGTAGGATAGCTTCAGAGTGTACCAAGGAAAACAGCCGCCGCAACATGTTAGTAAACTTCACATGAAAATGTGCCTCATTAATGGGCTGGAAATTGAACATCCTCTGGGTCTGAAACGCTGCAATGTAAATATCATGTTACTCAGCACGATGTTTTCATTTACATATCATCAGAATCTGGGACCTTGAATCACATTCCTTATATTTTTTAAAAAATGTAATAAGTTTGCAAGAAGAAACAGAGAGGGAGGGAGGGAGAGGGAAAGGGAGAGAGAGAATGTAAGTATTTATGTAAGCATGATGCTTACTTACCAAAGGCAAAAAGGGGAAATTCTGTTCATTTAAAAGAATTCTACTATCCTTGGTTTTAGAGGCAGCACTGGAAAATTAGTACTGTAGATTTTAGTGGATAAAAAAAATTAGTGATGCAGCTCATGTCCACATATTCCCACTTCCTCTCAGATCAAAAGATTATGTAAAACCTTGTTTCCTATGTCATTCAAAGGAGAAAATTATGATGTCAGCTATCCTTCTAAAATGGAAAACCAAAAGTTACAACACAAACTGCTTCCTCCCCTCAGGACACTGCTATAGGGCATGGCATGCCAAAACAACTAGAAACAAGGATAGTTTTTTCCCTCGTGCCATCACTCTACTGAACGCCTAATTTTCACGATATTATTTATATCAAAGTACATTTACCCGTATGGCAGAAGTATTATTATTACCCTTATCTCCTTTACTATCTCCTCTTATTGGTATTATGGTTATTATTACTCTGTTGCTTTGCATGCACACTGAGAGCTTCTGTACTAGAGACAAATTATTTGTGTGACTAATCACACTTGGTCAAATAAGCTATTCTATTCTATTCCATTCCATTCCATTCCATTCATATTCCATTCATATTATACAATGTGGTTTGGAGACAGCACTAAAACCACTTTCCCAGTTCAGATTATGCAACAAGCTATTCAGCAATAAGTTGTAAAACCTTGAAGTAAATCTCGTGTCTGCGTGTATTGGCGACAGTTAGAAAGGAATGCAAATGCTGATGTACCTTTTTGAGGAAGGTTATACATTCTTGGAAAGAAATCACACCACTGTCATCAAAATAATTTTCTTTTGATGCTCTATTATAAACATAACTGACAAAGCAGAGAGATAATTCTGTTTACACCCAGAGGATTGTCACTCCCAGACTTCTAATGAGGAGGCATGCAAACCGGGCATCCCATAGGAGGGTGACAATGCAGCGGAGACTGGTAGCCAGACAGCAAATTCTGGCAGATGAAGTCTCCACAAAAAAAGGGGGTGATTGTGAAGTTGTCATGTGTACTTTTGACAGCTGTTCCTTATGAGTAGACTGCAGGAATTGGGGGGAAGTTTGTGTGTGTGTGGTCAACTTGTGAGATGAACAACTGGGAAACAAGGGATTTCAATCAAGATCACAACTGTAACATAACATTCATGGACACAAAGTTCACTGAGAATTAGAAAGGACTAAAGATTACAATTGAATGGGAAGAACACTGAAATTTGATTAACTAATACAAAATAGTTTAACTTTAGACATATTGAAGAAAATGTGTAAACCATGGATTCAATAATTTTAAGAATGTGTGTCATTATAGGTAGATTGCGTTTAAAAGTTATTATGGAAGAACAGCAAGTTCTACCAGACAAGACTGAGACTGATTTGAAAGTGGATTTTAAAATGACAGTCCACAAGAACAATGCCTTATTAATTAAAAGGGATATACAAATAACAAATCAAAAGAGTGATTTGGAAAATTATTCTACATTGGATTTACAAAAGTCACCTGTTAAAGTTTTCAAAGATTTTATAATAAGAGAAACAGAAATAACAATGAAAAGAAATCAAATTCTAGGACATTCCTTAAAGGAAGATTAAGATTATTAAAGTAAAAGGAATAGAAGGTTCTTTTATTTATCTATTTCAAGCTATTTATCACAGTTAAATAGATATGTAGTTATCTCTGGTAATCCTTAACAGGGTTTTTGCTGACCAAAATTGAACAACCAGGCTTTAAGGATTTGTTTATTAAATAAGAGGTGAGATATGGGAAGAAGAGATAATTTGTTGTATTTAAAGAGAAGGTGATAAATTACTTAAATTATTTATCTTTGCTGTGATGGAGGAAGAAGTAATTTATTTATTTTTTTATCTGTATACTATTTTTTTCTGCACTTTTTATTTATTCTTTTTTACTTTTTTTTTTTTAGTTTGTATTAATTTTTATACTTTTAATTGTAAAATTATTATTTAAAAAAGGATTGTCACTCTCAGAGCTATAGGTCTAATGGTGTCAGTGAGAAAAAGTCAACTTTATTTCTACTAGATGCTTTAGTAAGAGGTGGAACATGTCTCATGAAAACCTGCTAGATCTGAAACCATACTACCGGTGAAGTACTTGGGCAACACAAAAGATGATGACTTGCTTTAGAGGGCTTTTCATTTTTTGGCATTTACCCAGGGGGTAGGCGAACCGGTAGTTCCGGCAAGTGTTTGGTCCCATCCACCCGCCCCTGCCCTTTGCTGTGCTTTATTTCCTGGGTTTTTAGCGCAGCTGATTCATGCGGCAGAGCAGTTTGCCGCACTTCAGCTGTTTCAGTCACTGGGGCTGCAGTAGAAGGTAAGTACTAGAGTTGAAAATGGGCTTTTTTAAACGTAGAGCACGCACATGAATTGTGTGTATGACGCACGCGCAGTGCGCACTCAGTGAACCGGTTGTTACACCAGTTGAATCGCACCGCTGCATTTACCCCACCCTATAGTGTAATCTTCCTAACAATCCAAACACCAAAATGAACACAAATGAACAATGAAAACTACAAAATGAAACTGTGAGAAAGATGGACTTATTGAAATTTTGTAAAACTAAAAAGTTCTTCACACCACCCCTATTTGCACCTCCTCAAGGAAAATACCACTCACAGTTTGGAAAGCCCTGCTTTAGGCAAATTTTGGAGAAAAAGAAGTCTCTCTCTCTCTCTTCCCACCCTCCCCTCTCCCTTCCAGAAAAATATTTGAGGCCATTTCCTGAAATTAAATGCATGCAAATTCAGAACCAACAGAATGAAATGATTTTTTTTATGCAGCTCATATTTAAACTGTGGAATTCACTGCCAGCAGCTGTGGTAAGTAAGCACAGCCAATTTAGCATCCAACCAAAGTTTATGGAGGATCAGGCTATCAATAGCTATTAATACCAATAGTTCTTTTCTATCTTCTGAATCATACACAGGGGAAGGGATGGTGGAAGAGAGCTCATATTCTCCTGTCTAAGTTCAACATCTTCCCCAATGCCATCCCATTTGCTAAAGAGAGATACAATAAAGTGGACTAGGGAAGCATACAGACTAATCTAGCAGAATTTAGGCTTTTATGATTTAAATCAGGGGTGTCCAACCTTGGCAACTTTAAGACTTGTGGACTTCAACTCCCAGAATTCCTTTGCTGGGTGAGGTATTCTGGGAGTTGAAGTCCACAAGTCTTAAAGTTGCCAAAGTTGGACACCCCTGATTTAAATCATAAGGCTGGCCAAAAAAACAATAAGCTGGAGCCACAAATTGATAATATTCAGTTTTCTTTCCAAATCTCATGAAGCCCAGGCACTTTGGCACTGTATTGCAATGCACTCAATAAGAACAACTTTCTTTCCTTGGCATTGTGCTACCTTATGTGGCTTTGTTTACACAGTTACAATCAAGGATTTTATCTCCAGCATGGTTTTTTTCCACTGCACAAATTCTACTTGTAGCCCAGTAGCATCTAATCTCCCCCAACACCTCCTGCCTGAGGCCAATATAACTATCATTTACACATGTGGAGCTAAATCCCTGTCGCAAACCCCTGAAAACTAGGCCTCAGCCCTGAAATCTTCACTGCGGGAATCTCTCTTTTTCTTATACTGAGGCAATTAAGGTTTTGTGGAAGTCCACAAAGAAGGCAGAATGATTTGCTAGAAAGAACTGATTAAATTGTTAAGCAACACACTTGCACAAGACGAAGTGTGGTGCAAAATAAAGCCACAAACTTTAGTAAAATCCATATCTGAACTTAAGATGTACATCATGCATTCTTTCTGGAAAACAGACAGTATAAAGCATCTTGAATATTAATGCAGCATTAATGATGTTAGCACTGATGATGTTACCTAGTTTGGTAATGAAACATCCACAAGGAAACAACCAAGCTCAGAGAGCATCAAAGACCCCACAGTGTAGTATATATTTAAATGAAATATCTTTGAGCTACATACCATTGTTGTTTTTGCATTGGGCATACAACACACGGTTTCCTTGTCCACATATTCCATTATAAGGGAAACAGTTTCCTTCTGAAATGCTCCAGTCATAACACATTGGATTGTCACATGGAATAGCCTCTATCAAATGTGGACAGTTCTCAGAATTACCAATGGAATCCACAACAATGTGTCTGTGCCTCATTCTGAAACCTAAGAGAAGGGTGGGGAGGCAAATAGCTAAAATCAGAAGGAAGAAACAATACTGAATAATTTCCAACCGTCAATCCATCTTGAAGATGAACAAATACAATAGAGGTAAGAAACACATTTTCTCACAGTTCTAGCTCATTGTCTTTGGCTAAACAGCTCTGCTAACTTTTAAGCTGCCTTGCATACTTACAATGAAATGACAAGAAGGTGCTATTAAAAATCTCTCAGGTTACATTGCACGTACTAAAGAAGATCAAATCATGCTTGTGCGCTTTAGAAAAGAAGACTGATTACATATTTTTCCCACTTTCCCATTCTCCCTTGCTATTTCTGATGTAGGAAATTATACATTAGCATGGGTCACATTTGTACTGAGGGAACGTGGGAAAAAGGATAGACTCGCTGGAGGACTTGACTGCTTTTCCATTATGTCTACATATTTGCATTGTTATGAAAAAGACTACTTAACTTGCTCAACAACAAGCTATACATAATAGAGCTCTTTTCATATAATATTCAACTCCTGGAGAAATGTGTACTGGAACAATCTTACTCCCACTTATAACTTACTGGTTTCTAGGTCTACTTTATGCAAGCATATACTGTTGGAGGAATCAGAGTGCAGGCAGAATCATTCCCTTCTGATGTTTAAAGATATCCATTTAAAAAAAAATATCCACATTTGTTACATAGGTGGAAAAGAGCTTATTTGCATGAATTCTTCAATAATCATGAATTTGGCATAAAGCACATTAGCTTTGTTACCAAACTAGGTAACCTCTAGGTAAATTCTCATCTAGCACTGATGATGTTACTGAGCTGGGTAATGAAATGTCTGCATGAAAACCACCAAGCTCAGAGAGCACCAAGGGCTCCTCAGTTCAATTCTGAGGTACAAATATTCTCTCAGTACATTAGTTTGAATCAGAAACTCAGTCTCATATGCTTCCTGGACTCATTTCATGCCTTTGTGGTCCCTTTGCTCTAGTGCAGGGTTCGCCAACCTTTTGGACCTCAGGGACCACCAAACTCATAATTTTAAATCCCGGGGACCACTAATATGAATTTTGACTGACAGTGGCTTGCTGACGTTGGTGAGAGGGAGACAGAGATAGAGATCTGATCTAACCGCTCTCTCTTTTCCTCTCTCCTTCTCTCCCTTGAAACAAAAAATACATAAAAATAAAAAATAGAAAGTTAAATACCCAAGTAGGACTATGTTTAATCATGGATTACAAGCAAAAGAACTATGGTTTGCTAAAAACTGGAATACACAGTAGAGAAGCACACTTTATAAAGGGAATAAAAAGTCAAACGTATCAGGGGAAACTGAAAGGAAATATTATCCAGTACATCTGCAAAACATCAGGTTGAAGAAATACCCTACATTATGTTGAAACTTATATTCAAATTCACCTTTTCTTCCTTGAATTTCTTGGCAGTCTTCATGAATGCAAGGGCCCCATGCTGACCAGGAAGAAACCACACAATCAGGAGGACACGGAATGCTACACAGTTGAGAAGCAGGAGGAACAGGAGTAAGGCAAAGTTTCTTTTCCACAGGTCTAGTCACTTAAGAGGGGGAAAAAAACATAAAAGGAAAAAGAAATTGTGCAGCTTATTCCTTTAAATCACTAAGTGTTTCTGCATTCAAATGCATTATACTTTGGGCAGATTCTCACCACAGCAACCAAAGGTACATCTGAGTTCAAGCTAATAATAATGTAATAATCAGAAGAAATGAAATTTCATACATTATACTTAAGTTATCTATTTTAATTACTTGGTTGTTATTTTCAAAAAAAAATATTCTGACCAGGATCACAGTACCTGCTGTTATGCATAAATTGTTTTATTAGATCTATAGTTCAGGACTCCATTCATCACAATTATTTCCCCTGAACTTGCCTGTAATGTTGACTTCTTGCCTCACTGTTTCCTTTCCGATATATTACTGCCTTGATTACAAGTCTTGTTGTTCCATTTCTGCCAACCTTCACCATGGAGCTCTCTTACTTCCTCAGAAGATATCACTGATCATTGACTAGATTCTTCCTCACCGGCATCCTCTATATTTCTATCCAAGCATCCCCGTGCAATAAGCTTGCACCTTTAGCCAGTAAGCTTGTCACTGCATACACATCTAAAACAATCACATATTCTTCCTGAGTACCCCTCATGGTATACTGCACTGCCACATCATGATGCCAGGATATAAATGAATGTCTAACTAGAATTTTACGGGGGGAAGGGGATGATTGTTTAATGAACAGGAAGGAAAATGGGGCTCAAGGAAATAGTTGAAGAACAGTCTAAACAATATCAAACAAATAAGTAAAAGGTATTTTACCTTTAGTCAAGCACTCTTGAGTACACATGGGAATGCAAAGAATATACATTCTCTTGTATAGTTTTAACTCAGGCTTGACTTATCATGGTGGGAAAGATAAATATCCTACGCTCTATTTTTCATTCTATGTGTTCCTGCTCGCAAACCAAGCATGCACACGATGTATACCCTCATGCAGAGAAGCATGAAATGCGGAAAGGACGAGAAAAAGGTATTTTAAGGTTTCACAGCCAATTGCCATAACAATCTTGTTTCACGATGAGATAATATTTAATTCAAAATTAACAGACAGTGATACTTGGATACAAAGATTACTTTTATTATTACTTATTTCCAAAACATTGCCTCTAACATATTGATTTAGGGATTGTGAAAGCTGGCAGGAATCCAACTGACTTTACTTTCTGAATACTCTAGTTCTTTTTCTAAAGGTTCAAAAAATCACATAGCAGAAAAGTGTAAGATAAATATTATCTTGCTTGTTTTAGCCATCAAACTATTCCCTGTCAACGAGGTTCATGCATTTCTTAATGTGGCCTTTAGCATTGTTCTTTGCAAAACAATTTATCATTCTAGTAATTTACTGGCAAAGAAGCATATCAGTCTCACTGCATTTTTCTCTCTCATCACAAACAGATTCAGTTTAAGCAACACAAGAACAATATTAGCCATGTTGTTAAGTACTTTCACTTGTTTAGATATAGTTTTGAAATACTGATTGGCAACAATTTATTTACTCTAGAGCAGAGGTGTCAAACTCAAGGTCCACGTGCCGCATCCACGCTGCGATGTGGTTGGATCTGGATTGCGGGGCCGTTCTGGTCTACCCAATGTGAGGAGCAAAGATCAGCCCAGTCTACCCAGTGCAAAGAAAGATTGGGCCAGTGTAACTTTGGCCCAGTCTCCCAGTACGAATAAGAAAGAGCAGGCCAGCATAGCTTCAACCTGGTCTACCCAATATGAAGAGAAAACATGCCAGAGAGTTTGAGGAGTGGCGTCAGTCTGGCCATGCCCACCTAATTGACCACACCTACCCAGTCAGCCATGCCCCCGCCAGCCCTCCTAAGGTCAATCACAGCCCTGATGCGGCCCTCAATGAAATTGAGTTTGACACCGCTGCTCTAGAGTAACCAATGATACAGTAAGTCGCATTAATTCTAAAACTAAGAAAAATAGGTATTTTTTTTTCCAAAATGGAAAAGTTGTAGAAATAAAAAAAAATAGAACGCAACAGGCTGCAGTAATGACTCTGCTATTTTAATGCTACAAAAAAGAACCTTCTTAGTGGAAGACAGAACAGACAGACAGACAGACAGAGATATCAAGCAGACTTCAATATTAACAATTAGCCTGAAACAGAAGTTGTAAGAGTACAAAGTTGGAAAAGAATTCTTAGCAATTCCAACCGCATAGCATGAAATGCAACTTATTTAAAATAGGTTAACCTTAGTTGAGGTAAAAATATAAATAATGTTATGGAAAATCCTATTACAGTATTATTCTCTCTTTTTCTCCCTTAAAGGCCACTGAAGACTCCATAATGGTAACTATAGCCAGTTGTTTTGGATTATTATCACTAACTTCTGACAGTTATTTCCATATAGAGGAAAAGTGAACTTGATGTGCTCATAACCCTGTAAAAATTCCTTCATAAATGGGAAAATGCAAGAGACACATTTATTCCCCAAGCTTAACTAAGATATGGTCCTGCTTAATGTTCCAAACATTTCCAGCTCAAGGAATCTGCTGCTCATAGCTATTATTTCTGAAGCAAAGCCGTCCCTGAAAGTTCAAGACACAAAATAACCTCATATGTTCGAACTGAGAAACAATACAAAGCTTTCTTTGCCAGATGATTTTTAAAAAATGCTATTTCTAAACCATTTTTTTAAAAATCGCATTTAAGTAAGAGATAATTTCATAACCCAAGACATATGGTACAGAATTCACTATAACAGGGGTGGGAAACTATGGCCCGTTTATGACTTGTGGACTTCCACTTCCAGAATTCCTGAGCCAGCCATGGTGACTCAGGAATTCTGGGAGTTGAAGTTCACAAGTCATAAAAGAGCCATAGTTCCCCACCTCTCATATAGATGAACAAAATCATTGAACTGCTTGAGTCACCCACAGAATATGAACTCATTAGCTCAAACCAACACTGAGTCACTTGCAATCATGTGGTTGAAATGATGGTTAAGAGTAAAATGTCTTGTTAAATAAATAAAAAAACCTGGCAACAAGTCTGACTCAGAATCTGAGTATTATGATTCAATATGCACAATTCCACCACTTTCTGACAAAATATATGTTTGTGAAGCACCAGAAATAGAAGACAACACGACTGTCCTATTCAGCTACCAACTATACGCCCCAGCAAGAGGTCAGTATTTACAGACGTTTTTGGACAGAACTACAAAAGGGGACCATAATAAAATGCAAACTTATTTTCTTCAAGGTAATAACATAGTCCATGTATTATCTTTACAAGTTCAATTTAGTCTAAACATCACAGTATTAATAATATCCAGTCAACACTGTATAAAGATAATTGTACTCAAATAATGTGCTACATTTGTTTTATATTAATATAATAAAACAATACACAAAGGTAAAAAGGAGTAAATAAAGATATGTTTAAGAAATCTACAACATCCTTACTATGGTAAAATAGTAAATTGGATTAAATTGACACAAAGTAAATTTAGTATTAAACATGCCTATTTATTATATTGATCTTAGCTGTAAATTCTGGGTGCTTAGAAATTTACAGAAATTTACGCTCCCAGATACTGATAAAAACAAAAACAAAAATAAGCAAGAAAACAAAATATGATATCCTTTCATCTCTTTCTCTCTCTCCCGTCATCCTTTCAATCTCCCAGAAAGAATATTACAGCTTCTTATGGTTATTTAACTTTATATTCCCTATAGATTGGAAAATATCAGCAGGCTGAACCGAGAGCTTTCCTGAATACAACAACAAAAACCTTAGAATGGTTTTTAAAAAATGAGAACATCAAGACAGATTGTCTTTCAGAAGGGCTATTGGATCTGACTTCTCTTTCATCAATATTAAAGTCTCAGGCAATGAATCATGATACCCACAAAAGAAATGTCAATGCATGCCTGACATGTGGTAAAATCTTTTGAAATTATTTGTTACTTCACTTTAAGGTAAATAAAATATGAAAGTATTATACCGTCTCTTAAGTGATTCTATAAGCATGCATTATGTTGTAGGTTCACATGTTTTTAGCTCTCTCTATATGAAATAGTTATATATTTAAAATGTAAGTATGCAGTTTATCAGTAACTGGTGAATTGCATTTTTATATATATTTTAAACTACTATTGTTACTATACTACTGTACAGTTACAACATATAATAATGGTCATAAAGTTATAAGAACAATTGAGTAAACCACCTGCACATTATTTTTAATTGGAATAATTAATTCAATATCAATTTAATGGATAATTTTGAGTTTGTTGATCTATGGAGAGGTAAAAATTTGTGGCCCCAAAGAATATATTTATTTAATCTGAAGGCATGCATCTTTTCTAGAATAGATATGAGTTGGATGTCTTAGGCTTTCGCTATTAACTTATAAAAATTACCAAACACAGCAATTCATTAACTTTAACTTTTAACAGGAAAAATAGCTCTATTAAGTGGAGACCGAATGAGATGCTGCAAAAGGAAATGGTAGTGAAGGATTGTAAAAAGAAGTTAAAATATTTTTTTCGAGAACAACCTTTATAAAGGTACAAGACTAAGAACAGTTTGGGATGAAAGCAAAGCTTTTGTAAGAGGGTATTTTTATACAACAAAATGGTAAATTTAAAAAGAAAAGGAAATAGAAAGTACAGTGATTTTCACCAAAGAGCCAACCAAATTATTACCAACCAAATTAAGCTTCTAGAGACCAAAGGTGAACTATGCAAACCAAAGAAGTTTTGAATTTTCAAATATACCAGGAAATGGTTGGCATATAAGTAGAGAAAAGAGAAAGAAAAAGAAGTGATAATAAAATTGAAAAAAAAATATTCTGTAAAACAGACAATGCAAATATGCTAAACATTTTTATTCAGTATTATTCTACTTTACATAAAGGTCAAGTGCAAAGTAAGACTGAATCTCAAGTACAATTGTACACCAACCATGAACTGCTAATATGCATAAAATTTTCTTGGACTAGCCTCAGCCATGGTTGACTAATCTAATCTAAGGTGAGTTAGATTAATGTGCAAAGAGTACTCAGCAACTGAAAAGTGACATAATACCAGAAATAGTAAGACTTCAACAAGATCTGTCTGATTCAATACTGTCCTAAAAACAGTAGTTCTAGCCATGCAACATCCTGCATTTCTAAACTGACTGAAGAAATATTATTAGTACATAATAGCTGGTGTTGTGCATAATTGACATTTACCATGAGGAAAGAGTCAAGAATAATCAACCTATTATGAGCTTTTTAATGATCTTGCTATATCATCTTTAAGGTAGACTGTGTAGATTGCTGCCATTGTGTAAAGATTTAATGCTATTGCTAGATATTTCTACCTTCAGTTTCATTGCAGCAATTATCTAGGTGGTAAGCTATTCCTAAAGCTCGCTGTCTTGCTATTAAGCAATCATCACAGACAGAGAGTTTTGTGCCATCCTCCCGTGATCAATATAGCAGATTTATAACACACAAAAGATAGGAGCAAGGCAAGATATACAGGGCATCTGATCATTCAATAAAGAAACTCTAATGTAGGAATTAATATGATTTAACTAAAGCCTGCAATGATCCGCATACATTTCTGCATCTACAATCACAAAAAATAAAAAGACTTTATTAAGGCCTAATGTGTAACAGTTGTCACAAAAGCAAGTGTTTTATTTGCCCTGGAAACTTTACTGTATAATAATATATAGCATGCTTGGCAGAAATATGATTAGTGTATACATGAATGTATGTATATGTATTTGTGTATGTTCACCACCTTGAGTTACTTATCAAGTGATAAACACAGGATAAAATCAAATAAATAGTGATTCTTTCTATACATACATACATACATACATACATACATACATACATACATATAAAAATATACAGTATATAAATATAAAACTATTCTAAAAATACAAGTTCCAGGTATACTTGTAAAAGAAGAAACAGACATCCTATGATCTTAAAATTACATTTAATGTATTTACTAAGCTTTCATCAGCCTCTGCTGATATCATCAAAGTATTAAACTACCATTACAGAGATCTCTGCCTTTATATATCATTAATCGATGTAGCCCTTATATATAAAATATTATACAAAATGGCTTGTGTTAGTTCACATAAAAACAAGAACATAAAAACAATTAATGCCACTAAATCATTTTATAACACTGTCTAATATAAACTGTAAGTTTAAAAGAAAACACAAATCAAGGGAGCACCTAACCAGCATCTCTTAACATCTCAGACACATCAACTATTTTGTGAAACAAAACTATTCCAAATAGCATTGCCACTAGGAACAATATTAGTCATTTCTTGGGAACAGAGACTGTACCATCTCTTCTGTTGAGTGAACAAGATGGGCAAATTCCATTCAAAATATTTCCCGGGTGAAAAGCCTTAAGAATTAAGCCACATGGGGGTTAAGACTAAAACTAGTATTTTGAAAAGCACCCATTCGTAACCAGTGCAATGCCCTTAAAACAATGTGATATCCTTATAAAGGTTGTTGTCAACTAACAGTCAGGCTATAGCATTCTGTATCGATGCAGTTTCCAAAACAGTTTTAAAGGCACTCATTTAAGATGCATTGCTGCAGGCTCAGTATGGGAAAGGTGTGAGTCATCTTTAATATCTATTCCTTCCACTTTTAGCATGAAGGAAAAAAAATGATTGCAAGTTTGCTCTTTTCATGAATTTACATCTTTGAATTTCCAAACTTCCTTGGAAAGTAGGCTTACCTGTATGCAGTACTGACAATTATAAAACCTAAATAATACATGTATGCCTGGTTTTAAAGGTGTCAGCTGTTATCCATTAATGATGCCATTACTTTATGATGTAGGATAAGGAGTTGCAGAACATGGGGGCCAAGTTAAAAGAGAGACCATCTAGAATCTCTACATAGTCACAAGAGGACTAAGTCCAATCTCCTCCCCTTGAATTCTGTTGACTCTTAACTAATTCCAGGCAGGTGCTGTTTAATTGAGAAGATTCCCGTGCATAGGCTGTTTAGCAATATATCAGTTTAATCCAGGGATGTCAAACTTGATTTCATTGAGGGTCGCATCAGGGTTGTGTTTCACCTTGGGGGTGGGCCTGGCCAGATTGGGCCTGGCCAGATTGGGCACACCCAACTTGGTATCACTAGTGTTGAGGACGGCTGTGGTGGTCTAAGCCCTCTGCCAGTGAAAACCGGCTCCCAAGCTTTGTTTTCAGCTGCGACTGCCTCTTGCAACCCTCTGGCAGCAAAAATGGAATGGGGGAGCACGCAGCCCTCACAACCTCTGTTTTCAGCTGTGATGGCCTCCTGCAAAACATTTTCACTGGCCAGTCCTTTACTGTTTCCAGGGGGCCAGATCTAAGCACCCCACAGGCCGAATCTGGCCCCCAGGGCTTGAGTTTGACACCCCTGGTTTAATCAGTTTCCTTCATGTGTAGTAGGGGTGTCATGCCCACCCTAGTTCCACAAAGAGAACATCATGTGACAGCAATGTGACACCCATAATGTATGGACTTGCTCTGTGGTATCTGACAATGTAGCTTTAATTTGATCCATTCTAGTTCTACCAACATTTGGCAATGAACCATTAATAGGTGAATGCCCCAATAATGCCCCAATAAACTTAGTATGAAACAGTTAGAATACACTTATATCTCGTCAGAAGATATGTCATTTATCAAGAAAATTAAACTCCTTAGAATAGATATGTATTTTATATTACCCATGTCCATTTTAGGAAAACAAAATCAATTCATTTCATCATTTCCTTCTGTACTTTATTCTTGATGTTCCTGTTTCCAGTCTTTGAGAAAAGGTAAGGTCCAGGTTGTTATCTGCTGTATATTTGACATCTGTGCCCATTAAAATATATTTTCAGTTTCAATAGTTGAATTCAGTTTCAATCACTCAATTGATCAGTTTAATCAATCCCACATGTTTACAGACTGCTTCTCAATGACACAATTACACCTTGAGGCTAGAGAATCACTATTATGGATCCTAACTCATCACACCAGTCCTGCTGATATAATTGCAGCAGGTAAGACGTTATTTCTAGCCCTACAGGATCCTCATGAAAAACAGCAGTCATTCATCTTCCAATTTATGAGAAAGTTACATAACTACTGATTGTACTGATCATGTCATATCCCTTGCCCTCATCAGCCCTCACAGGCAAAACAATTAACTTTTTTTGTTACTGTTTGCCTTTTAAAGTAAAACAGGAGAGAAAATACAAGAGAAGCAGACATAAAAAAAAGAGAAACATAAATAGATGAAGTTAAAATGAATTATAGGCTGCATGTGGCATTAAAGATGGAAGAGGGTCTGAAAATATTTGGCTACTGATTTAAGGTCATATTGCAATAAATTGCCCTTGTAATTAAAGGATTATTGCCACAAATAATTCGATGTTTGGAAAACAACATGAAGAATTAAGCACAGAAAATAATCCTGACAAATTGTGACAAAGTGACAAATTGAAACCCCTTTTTTGGATCTATCGCCCTGAATTCAGTAGAGCTCATGATTTCAATATTAATGATTTCGGAGTCACTGGACTCTACATATCCATTTATAGATTGCAATTAAGTAATGTAAGGCTGTTAAATCATACCTCCTACGTTACACTCAGGGTTTTTAGTACATTTTTGGCTCTTACAGAGGTGATCCTATGAGAAAGTAGAGAGATGTATTTTATGCTTCCCCTTAATATCAAACCACTTTATCTCCATAAGCCATTCATGCCCATGTCTCTATCTCCGATGTGCTTTCTGCTTTTCCTAATCTCATAGCTGAACTGTATGATTATTTAGACTTGAGATTTCAGCAGGCAAAAATCAGTCTGTGACCTAGCCCTTTTTTCACCTGCCTTAAGGCAAAATGAAAGGTTATGTAAACCACAACATCTGAATAAGAAAAGGAATGGATTGATTTAATCTCTAAATACATAGGAGTTTATTACATGAAGCACATAAAAAAGGAAGATAAGAGGAAAAAATGGGTGCACAGGAATGTTTGTTCTTGGTCTAATATATTCTGGTTTATTACTTTTACTATTTTTATTCCTGAAACAAACATGCATTATTCCATAAGAGAGACAGCAGTCCAGTTGTAGGCACACATCATAAGAATATATGTGGTTGAGACCATACAAGAGCTTATTCTGGGATTTCTCCATGCATCTTGTAGTCAAGCCCCAGGTGTGCTTACTATTAAGGCTTAGAATTGAAGTCCTTCCAGGTCTCATCAAAGCCTTGCCCAAAAAACAGCCCTGCTCCATCTGGCTAAGTGTCTACTTCAGAAAGAGCTGAAGTGAGTTTTGCCAGGGACGGGGCCTTAAGTGTACAAATTCCTTTCAAATTTCCAGCCTCTTCTCTGAGCTTTTAAAACTTACAGAATGAAACCCCCTGCATGATATCATACAACCACCTGAGCAATGCCTTTCTTAGGAGTAAACACCAGATGATCAACAATGAATAGGCAGCCGAATTCTCTGAGGTGCAAATCAAACAGAAATTGAGGAAAAATCAATAAGCCAAGATGTTTCCACCAAAAGGATTTAGAATCATTTCAAACAGGGATTTAAATGAAATCAATTAGTTTGTGTTACAGAAGGAGTCCATTTTTACCTAGAATTCTGAGATAAGGGCTGACCTTTATTTTTGGAGAATAATGTTTGGATATTAATGGGCTCTGTCTTTAAACGAAATAAAATATACCAATTCTATGTCAGACTAAGAGCAAAGTAAAGGATATTCTGAAAGCTTCCATATATCTCTTCTGAAACCACTGAGCACCATAGATAGCTTCTAATGCATTGTATGCAGTCTACACACACCAATGTCAACGAATTCAAATCCTGATGGAGGATTTGAACAGCATAGAATAATGTCTGGCTACCAATGCCTGATAAATCCCAGATAGGATGAAAGCAGCCATGTAGTGCCTCCTGTGGCCAATATAACTAAAAACTCCACGTAGGTTACATACTGTGTAAAAACTCTTTTATATGGGGGCATGACATAATGTAAAATCTGTATCTCTGCGTTCTGAGTGCTTCGGGGAAGGTGGACTTTATACCATTTGGAGCTCTTCTAAAGAAAGAAATTGCTTTTATTGTAATGTACTAAAACAGCAGCATTACCTGGTCTTTGATGTTTATTATGGGAAACGTTCCCCCTTCGATTTTTAAAAGCAGCATAAAACTTTGGAAAATCTTTTTTTCCCCACAGCAGTGAACTAAACCAATTAACCATGATTTTTCCTAATTAACTCTAAGAGATGACTTTTATAAGTTGGTTGCATTGCAATACTTTTATATTTCAGATTAGACAATTTCAAAGCTCTGCTTTTACGGCTTGGATCAAGCCAGTCCCCTTCAGTTTTTTTGATGGTTCCATGTCTGTTCAGTAAAACTCTGACACCAGGGCAACCATCCAGAGGAAAGAAAGCAGAAGATAACACACATAGCAGAATCGCTAATGAACACAGTTAACAAAGGGAGTGATTATCTTGCTCACTGTATAAAGAGTTTCCCTGCAAATGCTGAATGTAAGCTTAGTCGGAGGCAAAGGTGTTCTTTGTGGTGGGTGGGATGGCAATAAAGGTACCCAATTTCCCCCCTCCCCCGCCTCTTCAGGCCAAACATGGAAGGCAAGCAACCTCTCTTAAAGACAGACTTGGTTTTTCTTTGTAAACAAGCCAGTTCTGGGTTTCAGGTACATGATTTTAACCACCATTTCTGCAACAAAATTGATTTTTTTTCAACAGAGTGGGCCTTTAAAATAAATATAAAACATTTTATTTTATTTATTCAAATTTCTGTGCCGCCCATCACTCTAGCAAGAGATTCTGAGCAACTTAAAGAACAAGATAAACAATTACAGGAATAAAAACACTAAATCATCAGACGTTAAAAGTTAAAACATTATGGTTAATATTAAAACAGAAGAAAAGAGCCAATTTGTAGACAGGATGGAGGTGGGTTCTTCTACTCATCTACGAGCCACCTCCAAAATGGGATGCCCTCATCAAAATGAGACGGCTTGACAAACAGAAACAAATACACACAATCCTTATCTGACAATTCCATATCAGCTCATATGTCCACTCTTTCAATATTTTTATTTCAAACTCTCTGTACATGTGTACTACATGACATTCATCTAAATTTTACTTATTTGCAATGGTAACCCAAAATAATACTTTTCTAATTTTGCTAATAAACATGTATTCTGCCTTTCCATTTTGATTTCATGTCAGTTTGGTTATTTATTCAGATTGCCTTACACAGACTCAAAGCAAGTTGCCACCCCCCTCCAGTTCACCTAGCTCTGAGGCAGCTAAAACAATGGATTTACTTATACCCCTTAACACACACACACACACACACATACACACACACCTATTTCATCAGGGGAGATATAAATAATTTATATGTACCTTCCTTTGACTTGTGCGTTTCCTCCAAAGTTGTCTGGGCACAGTAGACCTCACGGATCTGTATCCCACCTCCACAGAGTGCTGCATGTTTATCGAGTCGAGGGTCCTGCCTTTCCAACAGGAGAGAAACATCACATTCCTTCCATTCAGAGGTTTTCCATGAATATCTTGTAGAGAACAAGGAATAGAAAACATTTATGTAAAGTCCACTCACAAAGAGTTCCATTTAACAATTTTTCAAATAAAAGAACTGCAAGACTAGATGTTATTTTTAAAGCATAAATGCCATACTTTTTAGATGAATTTACTCCATCTACATTCCCTCAAGAACATTCTGAATATCTCAGGATTTCCCTAAACTGAAAGAAACCCAACAGGAACGGAAAAACACATGACAGGAAAATACCCCGGTAAATATTAGTAAGTTTAAAGTATTATTTAAAATAAGAAAATGTGAAAACCCATAGAGATTTTTTTAAATGACAGAGAAAAGCAAGAAAGATTATGTGTACAATCTCACAATTAAGACCTCTCACATTTTTGTTTCAATGCTGCTGTCTCAAGTAGTTCTGTGTTTCATTTGAGGTGTTTCATTTCATTAAACATGACACAGCTCCAACTGGCCATTCTGCGCTGAGGCAGGACTGGGGCCTAGTCACCTTCTTCCATGGCCATTTCATTCATCCTGAGCTGCTGGGCTGGTGAAAAGTTATACATTTTCTTTTTCTATCTTTGCTGTAAGGAGTTTTTTTTTCTATCTTCACTGTAAAACTATGGATATTTCTTTTGACTGGGATGATATAAGGTTCCTGCCTTGAGGGGGCTAGACTACAAGACCGCTGAGGTCAGTTCCAGCCCTATAATTCCATGTTCTACGTTTTTTTTTTCTATTTCTTCCTCCCTGGGTGAATTTGAAAAGAATTCCACCATTCACAGGAAGAAGAATAAACAGCAGTGTATGGGCAGACATAGAAGCTCTCAAGAACAAAGAGGTGGACAAGGCTCATAACAAAGGTCTTCAATGAAACCATAAAATATGGTCCTAAAAGATTTGCCTACAAGAAAAGATCACAGTTCTAAAACATTTTCCCCTGGCCAATCACTTGAACTCTTATGATTTCTTTTAGACTTTGCAGTCTTCAACCTGATTTATATAAAGGGTAAGCCATTGAAAACCAGTTTCAATTGGAGCAGCTTATAAACTACTTCCAACTAAATATTCCAATTAAAAAAAAGAAGGGGGGAGAGACAGCTTTAGGCCATTGTGGATTGGAATATCAAATTGGACCAACGGACAAGACTTCATATTGGTTGGAATGAATTCTTTGGGTTAGTTCGCTAAATGTTCCCCTTAGCTACCTGGTACTAGAACTACAGGTAATAGAACTGTAGATTTTTAAAAAGTATCAGAAAGTTGGCTTGGGAACGTACTATATATATTTACATCTTATTTAGGAGCTTGTTTTCTTCCAAGGTAAGTTCATCAATTAAGATGAACTAGCTTGAACTTGATACTTATTTCGGTTTTGACTTTTCCCCGGAAATTCCAATTTTATCCAAATGTGCCTAGAATTGTCTAGGTGTGTGTATCACGGAGAGAATGAGTGAGAGGGAGGGAGGGAGGAAGAGAATAGCCTATCAGCCTTCCTTATTTACTGAAAGTCCAACATTGTAAGTCTATACAAAGAGGGTAATTTACGCAAAGAAAGGAAAATTACAGTGACATTTGCTTTCTATAGTTTTACAAGCAAAATGACCCTCAGAAACACTTGCATTATTTTCCTCTTGTTTTATTCTCACAATGCATCTACTGGCACTTCCACGGTTTCTTGGCATCACACAGAACTGCTGATAATCGTGAAGTCAGTGTCTCATGTATGCTGAGAGAGCTGTTCCTCTTCAAGTCTGGATGCCTGCTTACTCATATTCAATAGCTTTTATTTTACTGCTTTTAAAGAGATGAACATTCTGGTTTTCAGCTCATGTTGAGCACAGTATAGCGGGATTCTGAATTTGCAAAAATTAGTAACTTAAAAAATATCCTTGGCAAGCTCTCACTTCAATGATAGTATTTTTAAATAGCAGTAGCTGTGATCGAGTGACTTCTTTTGGCATACAGCCCTCTAATCCGCAATCCTTTTTTCTTCTTTTACTTTTATCTGCTTGGGATTTCTAACTTTCCAAAAGTAGAAGATCAAGTCAGTGAGAATTCAGTAATTCAATAGAAAGCTGAGGTCCAAAGCCACAGGCAGGGATAAAATTTAATAAATTTAAAACCTCATCGCTTTTAGATAATTCAATGCCTGATAGTTATGTTACACATCTAGTTCTATGCCTAAACATTATGTACTCAACATCTACATATGTGTTTCTTTCATATTTTGTTATGTTCTACTATTAAACTTACTTTCTCTTTTTAAGGACAATGACCAGGAAGACGGATTGTGCAAAAACTTGATATTATGAATGTTTTAAAAATTCTGAGAGCACTGAAATGGCAGTGAAAGACCATAGACTGAATTCTTCATCCTTCATTTCCTCCAATATCTCCCACCCCCACCCCCGCCCCATCAATAGCCTTTGAAGATAGCCTACAAAATACTGAGGAAGATCTATCTCTGAATATCTACCTCGCACTGGCAACACATTTATTTTATTCATAAGGTTGGGTATCGGGGGTGGGATTCAACCGGCATTACTACCGGTTTGGTAATTACTTTTTTTGGAATGGGAAGACAACTTCTGAGGGTGTTTCCTACATGTCTCCGCAGCAGATTTTTAACAGGTTAGGCAAATGGCTCAGATAGTCAATACCTAAAACCACCAAGAATTTAACAATTCAGGACAATACTTTAAAGTGTGCTTGGAAGTGTGAAGATTTTCCAGTCTCCATATTCTGGGAGCCAGGTCTTTGCATCTGTTAGTAATTACCACTTGGGTCAACTTTGGCATACTTTTCATGTAGAACATTTTGCATAGTCCAAGTTGGAATGTGCTCAAGGCACCCAAAATGCTGCAAATCCATTTGACTCATGAACAGCTATATTCAACTAACTCCTCTCTACAATTGTCATTTGGGAAGCTAACAATAGCTGAAAACCAAAGAGTGTGCATACACACACACACACAGGGAAGCGCAAACCATCAAAGATGAACTGAACTTCATTTCCAAAGCTAGATATTACTCATTTCTTTGCACTCATTTAACTCTTTGCCAAACTTAGACAATGCTCCAGAGCAGCGATCACCAACCGGTGGGCCGTGAGAAAATTTTGGTGGGCCGCAGAGAAATCTCACCCCCAGAGAACACCCCCAAAGCAATTAATCCAGGCTGCGCAGAAACATAAGGCTGTGCCGCCCACATGGCCCGTGGGAACCCTCCCCGCCCATTCACTCCTTATCCGGCAAACTTGCCTGCTAAATTGCTATTTTTCCTTTTTCTGACCATCATCTGTTCTGCTGTGCTGGGAAATTTAGATTAGCTAGGAAGCAGGAAATGGTTGGATTTCTTGCTTTCTAGCTAGTCTTTAGATCTTCGGCTCTGCTTTTAAGCACAGCCAAACCTATAGAACACTGAATGATTCTGGGAGCAACTCAATCTGCCTGCCTGCTTTGCCTGATGGTGCTTTATCTCATCCTTCTTATACAGGTAGTCTTCCACTTGCAACCATAGTTGGGTCCCAAGTTTCCATTGCTAAGCAAGACAGGTGACTTTTGCCCCATTTTATGACCTTACTTGCCACAGTTCTTAAGTGAACCATTGCAGTTGTTATGTTAGTAATACCGTTGCTAAGTGAATCTGGCTTCCCCATTGAGTTTGTTTGTCAGAAGGTCACAAAAGGTTATCACTTGATCCTGCCTGGTACAGTGCTACTGTCATAAATATGAACCAGCTTCCAAGCATCCAAATTGTGATCACATGACCATGGGGATACTGCAACAATCATACGCATGAAAAACTTTTTTCACACTTAAGTGACTTTTTTCAACGCCATTGTAACTTTGAATGATAACTAAATCACTTTGCAAAGGAGCAAAGGCTGACTCTGTTGGTATGGACATGTCCAAAGAGCAGCACCTTTCACCGTGGCCAAGACTTCCTACTAAGTAGAAGTCAATGGCCGGCAACCGCGCTGGCATCCAAAACACAGGTGGCAAGACACCATCAACAAAGATATGCAAGCTGTGGGCCTGCGCCCCGGAGGCACAGCTGACCGTGCAAAGTGGTGTTCAATGATCCACAAAGCGGACCCTACTCCTGCGGGAATACGCTAGGAAGAACAAGATTGTAATTTCGAATGATCACTAAACAAATGGCTGTAAGCCAAGGACTGCTGGTAGAATTATTTCGTCTGAGCCACTTCCTGAATGCAATCTAGCTATTTTAGACTCTAAAAAAATGTTCCTGCATTTCTCTTTGAAGGTCATCTTATTTTCTAGACTAAAAAAAGATAAAAAAAAACTTCCCGAGATGCATGGAGGACAAGGGTTTGAGTATCTGTCTCATATTCAGAAAAATGTGCATGGATCCACTCTTTTGTTCGTCATGCGATCAAAGGGTGCCAACCAACCACAGGGCCAACCCTAAAGCCACTAGAGCAGGGGTGGGATTCAAATT
Source organism: Pseudonaja textilis (assembly GCF_049901715.1). Taxonomy (NCBI): domain Eukaryota; kingdom Metazoa; phylum Chordata; class Lepidosauria; order Squamata; family Elapidae; genus Pseudonaja; species Pseudonaja textilis. The sequence goes on from NC_141990.1 coordinate 206,205,933, forward strand.
TTTTAACAACCAGTTCTGTGGGCATGGCTAGATGGGAATGGCTAGGTAGGTACGGCCATGTGACTGCGTGGGCATAGCTTCTTCTTCTTTGCAGCACCCCCCACACTCCATTTAGAGGCCTTCTGGACCTCAGGGAAGCCTCCTGGGCAAAGCGGTAAGACAGCGAGGGGAATCCCGGCACAGCTGATCGTAGAAAGAGCTGATTGTCAGGAGCAGGGAAAAATACCTTAAGGAGTGACTAGGCAGGGAAGAACGCAGTCAGCAATGTTGGGCGTGTGCGATACGTTGCACATGCACAATAAGGACTGACTGGGAGGGGAGAGGTGGATGGAGAGGGGCAGGATTGGCCAGTTCTCCAAACTGCACAGAATCATAACAACCGAACCTATCCGAACCGGTAGAATCCACCCCCTGCACTAGAGGAACCAGAAGATCAACTCTGGTTGAAACAAGAGGAATGTAATGGTATGGGATACCTTGGGCAAGGCTGAAGGTGTTTTCCTCCACCGTCAGTATTGCAGGCTTCTCTTTCTTCAGTTTCAGGGCATTCCTTCCCAGCTCCAAGAGCCTCGTGTATTATAATCCTTCTTCTTCTGCGGAATCCTGGTGAGAGATCCCCTGAGTAACAAGTCTTTGAACAGGAGCTCCAGGAAGACCAGCCTGATGTTTCACAGTCTTTAGGAATAATGCAGGAGCGAAAGGTCAAAGGGATAGCTTCTTGCATACAAAGGCTGCGATAAGAAAGTGTTTTGTTAGAAATAAATCCTGAAGAGTTATCACTGAAGAGCAGGACAAAAAAAAAAAAAAAAAACCCACACACTACAATCACTCCATAATAATTAGATTCCCTCCATTACATTTTATCAATCCCCTAATTTGTTATCTTTTGCCAAGTAGTAGAAGAGATTAAGGAAACCAAAGAGACATTGCAGAGTAAGAATGTACACGCGGTTCAATTAAAAGACTGTCTTAAACTAATATCAGAGCATGGCAACATTGAAAGGATTCCAATATTACTATCTCATTGATTTAAGGCTGCTTTTTGGAAAGATGAAGTATGTCGGCCATGCAAATGTCAATTCAGAAAATGAGACTTCCCCTAATAACTTTCTTCTTCAAATAATTAAGATTGGGGTGTAAATTTCTTGAAATGAGAGACAAGCTCAACAGCCTCTCTCTGTATAATGTCTCACGATGCCACAATTTTGTAACAGGATCATAGCATTTAATCACATATAATGTGAGGTTAATTACACAAAATGTAGTATAAAATCACAAAGGTGCTAAAGGGTCATTTCTGCTTTGTAAACTGGAAATTAATGTAACCGATATTTGCTACATAAAAATGTAAAAACAGATCTCTCAGAGCTTGTTTGAAAATATTATTACTATCATCATCATCATGGTTCATTGCAAAGCCAGCCAGATGTTTAGGTTGGATTTGGCCTATTTATCCCCCGTCAACTTCTTCATTTGGTTATTCTTGCAGGCCAGGTTGGTCTTTCCAGTACTCATCAAGCCTACATTAATGCATCTTCTTCACTATCCTTCAGATATTCTTCCTTTCCCTCCCCTCCGCTTAGACTCCAATGTAGCGACAACATTCCATGCCCAGCCATTTTCCTTGGTAAGTAGTGTCTGTCAACATTGCTGCATGGATGAATGATACACTGTCATTATTTTTCTGATCTTCCTATCCAAGGCGGATATAATGACTGAAATTTCCCAGGTATAAGTTGCCTTCATGGTATTTCCTCCACTGAGTTTGGACTTTTTAATATCTTCTTCACTCTTGGGAAATATTCATTTCTAACTTTCTTCTTGACTTCAAAGTGCTTGATGTTCTCAGCTTGAATGATATTATTATTATTACTATTGGAGATGGACATTGCAGCACGGGTACTCAGCAAGGCAATCGCTCCTATTCATACCCCTGTAAATAGCAATACGACAAAGAGATACAGCAGTCTTTGTTTTTGTTATTGCTGAGAGTGTCCATCATCACTATTTTCTTCCATTCTTTTGCTTCAAGGCTCAATAACTCCATTTCAAACAAAGGAAGGAAGCAGTGATTGGTACTTGCATGGCCTTGAACAAACATCTTTACCTACTGAAAATGAGATTTGGAGTACATCTCTCAGGACCCTCAGTGGAAAAATTATTTTTGATAACAAATAATTTCCATCACTCCAAAAAGTAGAACGAAAATAGTAAAATGCTACATCCAAACATATATTACAGAAAAGAAAAGATAAGTTGTCACTTCTATCAACCATCTTATTATATAATTATATACCTGACTCTGTGGTTTCTTCCCCAAACCCCCAAAACTTTAACCTTAGACTGTCTACTATTGACCTCACCCCTTTCCTAAGAGGTCTGTAGGGGGCGTGCATAAGCGCACCAACGTGCCTACCGCCCCTGTCCTATTGTTTCTTTTTATTTTTCTTATAAGTATCCATTTCATGCATTCATAACCATGTTTATACTTATACCTGTTATCTTGTAAGCAATTGACAAAAATAAATAAATGAATAAATAAATGAATAGCTGTATCATTCAGGATCATGGACTGGCAATGTGCACCACAGAATAATTGAAATTATAGTTCTATATTCTTGGTGTTCCAGCTAAGTGGGGAGGAATCCACTCACAGACTCATACCTCACTCCTATATGATAGCATAATATATTGGGTTGATTCCTGGGCCAGGGACCTCTACTGATTTTGTACCTTTTGCCCCAGTCTGATTCTTTTTTTCAACATATAAGGATGAAGTGGTCAAAGGAGATTATTAAAGGAATCATATGACTGCCATTATCTAATTAGGTATCTACATGCCTAAACTGATTCAGTAACATTATCATAAATTTTTAATATATCACAGGAAAGAATGATCTGTATAACCTATGCAAAAACTGGTCTAGAAGAGGTAAGAATTCAAGTCTGTACCAAAATGAGTTAATAAATGGATGGATCATTCATTCATTGTCAGGGGTCTTTTTCTCTTGAAATATATATTTAACCTAGAAATGAACTAAAATGCTGCCAAAAGCACTGTTTCAAATGATTTGGTTTTAATGCATGTACTTATCTCTTTCTCCAGCCATGAGTCATATGGCAAATTAATCTGGTCTGTACAGGAATTTAAGTACAGAAACTCCTGTGCAATTATAATACTGCAGAATAATTCAAGCAAGATTTGAAGGTGGCTATATCTTTAACTCTACAGGTGAACTACAGGGACAATTTTCACTTAACAGAACTCTAAAACAACATGCCTTTTGTCTAAATCACACTCCAAAAAAGAAGATATATAAAATGTAATAAGCAAAAGGTCACAAAGATACTAACAAATACATTTCTATTCCACTGGTCCTGCAAATATTTCAGCAAGATTAATAAAACTCCTTCTATTTTCTTCCTTATTTTCTTTGGTGAGATCTGGGAATTACAGATCAGACAAAGGGGTCACATAAAGACACCAAGAAGATTGAAAGGGATCCACAGCCTCTCACATGATTTCAGCCAGTAACATTACTATATTTTTTCTAACCTAATACTAGCTATCAAATTATTATTTCCATTTATTTACTTAGTACATTTATATCACAGGAATGATAAGAAAATTAACCCAGAAAAGAAATGATATAAAGAAATGTTAAACTTAAAGACATGACAAAGTTCCCATTCTATAAAAAGCTATGTCAACCCATTACCTAAGCCGTTACTACACAGGAGGCTAATGGAAAATAGATCAAAACACAAATGATCCAGGAGATTACAACGCAGGACCCAGGATACCACAACAAAAGAACTCGCAAGCCCATCACACAACCCATTACCCAAGCCATTAAAACACGAGAGGCTAATGGAAAAAAGATGACTACAAAACAAACGTCCCATGAGATTACAGCACAAGATCCAGGATATCTCCACAACAAAACTCACAAGGCCATCACACAGCCCATTATACCAACATCAACTCCATCAACCAATCTAGAGGCAACAGCACAGCCAACCAGCCCAGCACATCAGCCTCCACCACCAGTATTTATAGAGAGACGGCAGCTCTGATCACACACTGCTTGCACTGGCACGAAGCCAAAAGCACCAGCCTGAGGACGGCGAGTGGGACCTCGCCGAAACATCGCCAAGATACTCTTAATCTTACACGGGAAAAGACCCGAACACACCTAGACTTACATATACACTGCTCAAAAAAATAAAGGGAACACAAAAATAAGACATCCTAGATCTGAATGAATGAAATATTCTTATTAAATACTTTGTTTATTACATAGTTGAATGTGCTGACAACAAACTCACAAAACAATTATCAATGGAAATCAAATTTAGCAACTCATGGAGGTCTGGATTTGGAGTTACATTCAAAATTAAAGTGGAAAAACACACTACAGGCTGATCCAACTTTGGTGTAATGTCCTTAAACAAGTCAAAATGAGGCTCAGTAGTGTGTGTGGCCTCCACGTGCCTGTATGCCCTCCCTACAATGCCTGGGCATGCTCCTGATGAGATGGCGATGGTCTCCTGAGGGATCTCCTCCCACACCTGGACTAAAGCATCCCCCAACTCCTGGACAGTCTGTGGTGCAATGTGGCATTGGTGGATGGAGCAAGACATGATGTCCCAGATGTGCTCAATTGGATTCAGGTCTGGGCCCAACCGCACCAGCATATGGGCTCACAAGGGGTCTGAGGATCTTATCTCAGTACCTAATGGCAGTCAGGCTACCTCTGGAGAGCACATGGAGGGCTGTGCAGCCCCCTAAAGAAATGCCACCCCACATTATTACTGACCCACTGCCAAACCAGTCATCCTGGAGGATGTTGCAGGCAGCAGAACATTCTCTATGGCATCTCCAGACCCTGTCACGTCTGTCACATGTCTCAGTGTGAACCTGCTTTCATCTGTGAAGAGCACAGGGCGCCAGTGGCAAATTTGCCAATCTTGGGGTTCTCTGGCAATTGCCAAACGTCCTGCACAGTGTTGAGCTGGAAGCACAACCCCCACCTGTGGACGTTGGGCCCTCATACCACCCTCATAGAGTCTGCTTCTGACCATTTGAGCAGCCACATGCACATTTATAGCCTGCTGGAGGTCATTTTACAGGGCTCTGGCAGTGCTCCTCCTGTCCCTCCTTGCACAAAGGTGGAGGTAGCAGTCCTGATGCTGGGTTGTTGCCCTCCTACGGCCTCCTCCACGTCTCCTGATGTACTGGCCTGTCTCCTGGTAGCACCTCCATGCTCTGGACACTATGCTTACAGACACAGCAAACCTTCTTGCCACAGCTTGCATTGATGTGCCATCCTGGATGAGCTGCACTACCTGAGCCACTTGTGTGGGTTGTAGACTCTGTCTCATGCTACCACTAGAGTGGAAGCACCACCAGCATTCAAAAGTGACCAAACCATCAGCCAGAGAGCATAGGAATGGAGAAGTGGTCTGTGGTCACCACCTGCAGAACTACTCCTTTATTGGGGATGCCTTGTTAACTGCCTCTGCTTTCCACCTGTTGACTATTCCATTTGCACAACAGCATGTGAAATTGATTGTCAATCAGTGTTGCTACCTAAGTGGACAGTTTGATTTCACAGAAGTGTGTTTGACTTGGAGTTACATTGTGTTGTTTAAGTGTTCCCTTTATTTTTTTGAGCAATACACACACACACACACTTTGTTCAGGTCCACAAAAACACACTGAGACATAATGGAGATCTAGAAGATGAACAGACCTATGGAATAGCTGTTCTGCCCTACACAAGAGGTACTACAGACAAAATCAGTAAGATACTACACAGGCATTACATCAACACTGCCTTCAAAACAGACAGAAATATAGCAGCCATTCTAAGAAACCCCAAATATAAATTTGACCTGGAAAACCAAGGCATATATGAAGTCCCCTGCACATCATGCCCTGTCACATACATTGGACAGACCAACAGAAGAATAAGTACCTGCCTTGATGAACACAAAAATGCAGTAAAAAAGCTGGAAAATACTTCCTCATTAGTCCAACACATGAAAGCCACAGTTCATAGCATCGACTTCAATGGCACCAAAACCCTAGCCACTATAGAAAATCCCAGCTACAGAATTATCAGAGAAGCCATAGAGATTGAAAAAAGACCTGAAAGCATGAATAGATGATTCCACCAGACTGTCAATTATCTGGAAGCCTGCACTCACAAACAAAAAAATCTCCAAACCACAAGCCAAGCAAACACCTGGGCACAAATAGACACCCCCGATACTTCCAGCACAAACACACCCCAGGCACCCAGATGAAACCTACATTCCTAATAAATGATAGTCATCCATTTACTCAAAGCCAAGCTGCACTAAAAGCCTCCAATACAGGAAACACAATGTTGCCAGCCAATCAAGACAAAAAAATGCTACAAAACAGACAGAAGTTATTAGAAACACCAATCAAGCAGAACACAGCAAACTCCAAGACCAATAAACACAGACCAAGACTCCCAACCAATCAGGATGAGAAAAAAAACCCATTCTAACACAGCAGTAGGCTAGCACCAAATTTAAAACAGAAACGGCTGTGAAAGCCTGACTCACAGACGAACACAATACAGAAGCCTGATGATGGCAGATGAGAATCTGCCGAAACGTTGCTACAATTTTAAAAGCACAACTTTAACGACGTGGGAAAATACCCCAACAAAGCTGAATAACATACATACATACATACATACATACATACACACACACACACACACACACACACACACTCACACACATATATAGACAGACACACACATACATACATACATACATATATTCACTTTTTCTCCACACTTATTTTTATTTGTTTTTATCTTTGTATCTATAAACATTAGTAAAAATATTATTAAAGAAAGAAAAACTTCTCAATTTCCACTTTGTCATTGTCATGTATGATTTTTATGGAACTCAATCCAGTTCTGTCTCCGTTGTCTTTTCTCCAAGCTGCAGAGTCCCAAATAAGAATAGAATGTATTTCAGGTCTTCTTTTCTTATCAATCTGTGGTAGTCATAAATGTGTAAGAATTATTTGAATTACTTCTGCCATGCATTTGTGTTTCTTTTGATAATCAGCAGTCGAGTGATTTGAAATATCTGAAATGGCCTTTGTAATTGCTACAGGCAATGAATGCTATCTGCTCCCTTTAGCAGAAAATATGGGTTGAAACTCTGCCCCCCAAAAGGAGAAACACTTAATGGTGCTATCTCTCTGAACTATTTGATCCTGATTACCCTATTACTAAATAAGAGTAAATATACAATATTACTGGAAATTGCAGAATATAGACATGATACACAAAAGCAGATAGAATCAGAGAAACGCAACATTGAAAAAGATCGTGAAGATGACGTAGCCCAGCTCTCTCTTCTCTGCTACGGCAAACTTGACAGGTGGCTGTTCAGCCTCTGCTCACATAATTGGTAGCAAATGGTCCTCCATCTTCCCAGGGTAGGCTGTTCCATTAGAAAATAGCCCTTCCATTAGGAAATGTAACTACCTTTCAAGAAAAGATTTGTCGTGAATAAAGAGAACAACTTACCTCAATATAGCATTTTTCCCATCATTTCTTGTGCACCTCACCTGCCTTGTTTGATAACCAATTTCTATATCCCAAGCCCTGGAATTGTAATGGGACCTAAATTTGTGAGAATGTTGCAAATTTTCAACCATTTCAAGCTTAAAAGTGCTTCGCTCTAATGAATCTGAACTGAAATCCAGAATAGTTCTCCCAACCATGTTAAGCTCTTTCAGATGAGGCAACTGGCATTTACTCCAAGGTCCAACTTTAAGACTGTAGGAATATTCCTCTTCCGCATGAGGACAAGACATGGAAACCTCACAGACCCTGGACTCAGTGAGATTTGGACATTTGCTTCCACCATAGAGTGGGGGAGCAATAATAAAACGGGTTCTATGCTGTATACTTTTTCCACAATGTTTGCTACATTCAGACCAGGCAGAAAATTCGGATACGACACAATCTCGCGGGCAAGGTATTAGACAGGCTTGTTCCGTAGATGGCTGAGGAGTAAAATATCCACAAATCTCATTCGAAACCACTGTTCTATTCAACTTTTGTATGCATTGCACAGTTCTGTGTTGTAATCCGTGCTGTGCAGTCACACACTCTGAAGTCCTTGGTTTGACTTCACCGTGGGCAAAAGGGACTAGAACGCATATGCTCCATTCTGAAACTTCCCACTCAAAGAGTTCAAGGTGCCAATCACATATTTTAAAGCAGCTCCTCTGGCATTCAGGTCTATCACTTTGTTCACAGTTTGAATGATGGGTTGTCCAGCCTTCTGAGTGTACACACCACACTACTCGGCTCTGAACACCACCTGAACCACAGTCACCAATACATCGTCCCCAGTGACCTAAAAAAAAAAAAAGAAAGAATAAGAGATCTTAAGGTTGTTATTAAGGTTAACGTCTGTTTTCATGATGAAACACACAGAAAAGTAGAACATATGGTGAAACTACAGATCAGAGCCCAGTGGTCTAAGAACTGGTTCAATCTAGAACTAGCTTGGGTTCCTTTCTATTATGCCTGCAACTTTCCTAGTCAGAACTTTCAGAACTAGGAGGTGAATACTCTAAGAACTCAGAAGATGGAAAAGGGAACTTGTTTCTTATTTTGGAGGCTAAGAGAAGTTATATGCAAACACCTTTATACTAATCATTCAGTTCCCTTTAAGGGTGAATAAGGTTTTTGCACACAGTAAAAAAAAACCCAATAAGTAGTAGTAAGCCAAAGGAAAAAAAGAGGAAGGAGGGTTAATTAATCTAAATTATATCAAACCAGTTATAAACTTTCAAGGAAGGGAGGGAGGGAGGAAGATTTATGATGCCCTCTGCCAGCTTCCCACAAGGAAAGTCAATGGGGAAGCCAGCAGGAAGTCGGAAGTCGGTCCTGCTCCCGCTTTTTTGCCCTTGGTCATTTTGTTTCTCTGTTTATGTAAATATCTCTGAAATAATGATCCAATGGGGGGCGGTATGGTTTCTCTAGTATAGACATATAGTTATAAGTACTACTCTTGTATCTTCTAATAGTTCTTGTCACATTCTGCAATCAAGTCAACTTTGCAATTACTCATACCATAATCCAAACCTGTTCACTATTATAATCTTCCTCTAAATCAATACACATACAATAAGCTTTCTTTCTCACACTCGTACATTTTTAAAAGATCTGTTAAACAGAGAAAGATCTACATACTACCTGCCCAGCATAAAAATCGTATTACACAAAATTTGCTATCACCTCTTATATACCTTTCTTTTTCAGCTATACTAATCCCTCATCATTTTTGCATTCATTCTTATTGTCTTTCCTTTGGCATGAAGGAACGATAATTCCAGTCATCAGTTATACATGCGGTCTTCAAACGTACTTTAGATAAATCATACATCCTCTCCTTAACAAAGCACATCCATATTTTAACATCTCTCAAATAAACAGTCTACATTTTATTTTCAGTCCTACCAATTTTCCATAATTTTCACAGCAACTCTGACTTTTTTTTTCAACTTTTTTTGTTTCTTGGAGACTTACAAGAGTCATTCACTATCATTCCAATATAAATCTCTAAAATAATCCTTCAAGCATTCCCTTTCTTCAGTTTCACCCCAAGTCAAAGTTTCATCACTTTGTTTCAGCCAAAGCACATTTTTAAAAGTCTTCATCAAAATCATCAATTTGCACTGCCACTTTAATCTTAACAATTCCTTGCCCTCTTTGACTGCATGCTTTGCTATTTTTTTCCCTATACGTACATTCAGCAAGATCTCTCATCTTCATTTTTGCAACAATCATTTTCTTATGTGTATTTTTTCTTATATGCACCCTTTCACCTCATAATTCCTTCAAGCATCCTTTTTCAGATTTCCCATTAGGATACTTGCACAAACTTATATAACATAATTATTTTTACTGTCTCCCCAGCAGTTTTCTATATGCATTCTATTGGGAAATTAATCTGTCCTTTCATGTAGGAATCATATTTTTTCTTCTTGTAGTCTACATTCAGTCTAGATTTTTCCCCTTTTCTTTTACGTTTCCAAGAAAATACTCTTGAATTTCCAGAAAATAGTTTGAACCACATCCAGAACCATCCAGGATTAAATATAGCAAGATGGGAACCAATGACTTGTAGACCAAATGGAACATAAACATGGTACAGATGTCTCTGTTATTCTGCCATTAAACAGAATAACTTTTTCCCAAATCACATTCATTCAGTGTATTGCATAATATCTCTCAAACCCATCCCTGTGTTTTCATCATCATCATTCAAAGAAGCATAACATGAAACGGTCACCAAGCTGTAAATTCATACTTGCACACACCTTTTCTTTTACTTTATTTTGTTCATAATTCAACTTACACCTTTACTTCCTTGCACCTATTTGTTAACTCCACTGCACAAGATCAAATGACTCTTATTCAAACCTATTACACCATTTACATTTCTTTTTGTTTCACAATATTTTTTCATTTCATTTATTAATTAAATTCTTTTCATGGTCCTCTTAAATTCAAACAAGCTTGAATTCACATGATAACTCTCTTAAGCAATAGTCATGCCAAGCTTACAAATACTAGTATAACCAAAGCTAAAAGTGAACTAATAGGAAACAAGTGCAAACTGTATTATAGTACATCATAAAAGTGAAACATTTAAAATTGATTTTTGTTATATAGTCTTGCTTCTTCATTTTTAAAGATTAAATCTCTATGTTTGGATAATGTATTTGTTTTCACAAATCATTTCCCTCAAATTCCCCCAAAAGTATGGTCCTACTGTTGGTAATAAGCTGCTGAATTCTGGCAGCAAACTATCTTGGGAAATTCCAGAAAGCATTTTTAGAAAAAGCATTAAGTATAAGGTACCCACATTCTTTAATTGTAAATTGTCCATCTTAGCTTAAGAGACTCAAAGTTAAACATGGAAATATTACAAGCTCCATGGATTATTGGTTCTAGCTTAATCCATCATTGGGTTCAAACTGGTTTCTTCCAAGTTCCCTTTAGACAAAACACAGTGATGAGTCTACCAATTGAGCAGAGAATATGTGCATATGTTGTATGTAAATCTACAATACTGTATAGATTAGCTTTGATGGCTCACTTCAAAGAATATTAGAGTGTGTCCTTGAGAAATGTGATCTTAGTGGACAACCAGCTAAATATGAGCCAGCAGTGTGCAACAGCAGCCAAAAAAGCTAATGCAATCCTAAATTGCATTAACAGAGGGATACAATCTAGATCAAGGGAGGTACTAATACCACTCTATAAAGTCTTAGTAAGACCACACCTACTGCATCCAGTTTTGGTCACCACACTATAAAAAAGATGTTGAGATTCTAGAAAATGTACAGAGAAGAGCAACCAGGCTGATTAGGGGATTGGAGACTGAAACATGTGAAGAAGGATTACAGGAACTGGGCATGGCTAGTCTAATGAAGAAAAGCACCAGGGGAGACATGATAGCAGCCTTCCAATATTTGAGGGGCTGCCACAGAGAGGAAGGGGCCAAGCTATTTTCTAAAGCACCTGAAGGCCAGACAAGGAGTAACAGATGGAAACTGAACAAGGAGAAATTTAACCTGGAAATAAGAAAAAACTTTCTGACAGTGAGAACAATCAACCGGTAGAACAGCTTACCCTCTGAAGTTGTGGGAGTGCCATCACTTGAGACTTTCAAGAAGAGATTGGATTGCCATCTGTCAGAAATGATGTAGGGACTCCTGCTTGGGCAGGGGGTTGGACTAGATGACCTACAAGGTTGCTTCCAACTCTGATTATCTGTTATCTATTAATGTGTCAGATATTTCTACTTCCCTCACAAAATTAAGATTTTTAAACCACTTAGATCCCTGGTGTAGTTTTCCTAGACATTACAAGTAGTTAACTTATATCAGCTTTTTAATGAAACATTAAACCAAAGATGACACATTCGGGTACCCTGCAGAAAACAGATCTAAGAGCCAAATGCTGCAATCTTATATCCACTTAACAGGAAATTAATTTCACTGAATTATTTTATTTCAAAATAGTTGCAGTTACAACCTAGGGAGATGCTGTTGACAAGCCCCATAAGTCAAAGAGTGTGAGTGTCCAAACATCTAACAGGTTTCAATTTCAAAAAATGACATTATTCAAAAGGAAACACACTCTTCCACAATTTAGATGAGTAATCTCTGTTGATGTTTCACTTTGGAGATATTCCAGCTGGATGTGAATTAAAAAAAAAAAACTACAATCAGTTAAATTATAAAATTTAACTGCCTGCAATCAGACAAAATATAAAAGATATCTCTAGCTATACCCACAACTGGGAAGAGTTTATTTTAATATTTTCAAGATATAAAAGTAGAATTGTTGCATTATCTTTTCCATTGTCTAATTTCATACTTAATTTCCAGCATCTGCAATTATAAGAAGGCAAGAGGCAAATATACACAAAACTCATATGAAAGCTTAAAAGAGCCTGGAGGAACAATAATATCATTTTAATATCATTTTACATAGAAATGTTTTTTTAAAAAATGTAGAATGAATTGGAAATAAATTTGTACAGCAATAATCACTATGTTCAACAAAATTTTAAATGGATTAAGAAAATCATTTTCAAAGAAAAACAACCAAGTAAAATAAATACTGAACTATCTGAACAACTCTCAAAAGAAAATTTAAAAAGTGCTAAAGATGTCTTCTATTTACAAGGAGTGAATCCCAAAGGTGCTTTTTCAGGAGGCAACTGAGCTTTGTTTTTCTTTGAAGATGTTTCATTTCTCATCCAAGAAGCTTCTTCGGCTCTATCTGGAAGGTGGAGAAATGGAAGGATTTATATTCCATGCAGGCAGCTGGTCATTTGCATTCTTTTAAAGAGTTGTTGAGGCAACTTGGAGGTTTATCTGTGTCCTCAGGATCACCTAAGTAGTGCAAATGGGTGTGGAGCCTTTTGGGCTGAAGGATGTTTTCGGCCCTGTCTCCCTTCGCTGTTGAGGGTGTTGGGAGATGAGTCTGTGACCTGGATGACTGAGAAGCTCCATAGACTTTTAGCTATGCACTTTGGGATGAACACCCTTCAAATAGTGTGGGATTATGAACAGATTTCCAAAAAAATTGCAGACAACAGGAACCATTTGTATTTCAGTTTGAGATGCAGACAACACAGACTCAACCCCAACGGTCTGCATCGGTCTTCAACAGTGAAGGGACACGGGGCAGAAAACACCCTGCAACCAAGACAGCTCCACTCCCATTTGCGCTACCAGGTGAACCTGATGACACATATAAACCTCCCGGTGGCCTCAACAACTCTCTAAAAGAATGCAAACGACCAGCTGTCTGCAAGGAATATAAATCCTTCCATTCCCCACCATCCAGTCAGAGCTGAAGAAGCTTCTTGGAGGAGAATGAAACTTCTTCAAAGAAAAAACAAGAAAATCCAGATGCCTCCTGAAAAAGGGACAACTATGATTTGGATGACTGAGAATCTCCATAGAATAAGGAGAGAAGCAACCTAGAACTAAGGAGGAATTTCCTGACCATAAGAACAATTAACCAGTGGAATGGCTTGCCTTCAGAAGTTGTGGGCGGAGTCATCATTGGAGTCTTTTAAGAAGCGACTGGATAGCCACTTATCTGAAATGTTATAGAGTATTCAGTTTGGGCAGGATGTTGGATTAGAAGACCTGAGATGGGTAGACTTCAACTTAGCATGGATGACTGGAGAATTCTGGAAGTTACAAGTTACACGATGGCACTTATATAAGTAAAATCCTATGTGATTATTATCCAATTGTTAATGGCCTGGTCTCTCTCTCTCTCCCCTCCCTCCCTCCCCCCAATGTATATTTGTATGGGCATACATATAACCATATAATACTCCATATTTAATAAGTTGCACAATTCTTTTATTCAAGTACCTGTTATTTTTAAAAATGTATCCCATTTGAATGTGTTTAACATGAAAAGTAAAAGCCAATACTATAAAATCCATACACTAAAGAAAAGTAAAGAACAAACACTGTTTTTTCTTTACTATATATTCTAAGCTCTCTCTCTGGGTGTGTGTGTGTGTGTGTGTGTGTGTGTGTGTGTGTGTGAGAGAGAGAGAGAGAGAGAGAGAGAGATGGAAGGTATAAATTGTAAATTTTATATAAATTGTATAAATTTTTGGAAGGTATAAATTGTAAAACTGGCACTAAAGCCAGTCAAAAACTAAATAGCAATTTGTGCTAAAAACAACTTGGATTCATTTCATTTTACAGAGTTATTCTTAACATCCCTGTTGTTTTCAGTATCCAGCAATAGTTATAAAAATATTTGCCAATGTAATATTACTATGAAAATCCATTGCAGCCGATCTGTTATTATATAGTTATTTAATTCTAGACCTTATAGTCCAATTGCATCTAGGCTAGTAAAAGATAGTTATTTGGATCCTCTCTCTCTCTCCCTCCCTCTCTCCCTCCCTCCTTTTTGGGGAAAAAAACCACAGAGTCAGGTAGAGTTTTCCAAACATTGACCACTCTGTTGCTGAAGTCGTATTTCCTGCAGTCAAGCTTGGTGTTGTTAACCTTGAGTTTGTATCTATTGCGTGCTCTTGTATTGTTATGATTGAAGCTGAAGTATTCATTTGCAAGTAGGACACTGCAATGTATGATTTTATATAGTATATTTAGATCGGACCGGAGGTGGCGTAGTTCTAGGTTTTCTAGGTCTAGAGTTTCGAGTCTGGTGGCATAAGGTATTCTGCAATGAGTAGAGGAGCGGAGAGCTATTCTTGTGAAATATTTCTGGACTTTTTCAATTGTGTTAATATCAGATACATGATATGGGTTCCAGACTGATGAGCTGTATTCAAGTATAGGTCCAGCATATTTTGGAGTTATTATGCTGAAAACTCTGATGGCAAATTTGGAAAATGCAAACAGTTGCCCTACACAATATCTAAAAATGAAGCAAAGCTTAGCTTCTTGATAACAGCTTATAGAACAAAATAGTAATCGAGTTGAGCTTCAGCAAAATTGATGGTATATTTGCAATACTGCCTAATGCCTGTTCTTCGTTGGGCTATCAGTTTGTGTCCCAGTTAGTGCCAACAGGATTGACAAATTACATTCATGAGATACAGTATGACATTAGCTCCCAAAGCTCTCTAGTTATGCAAAGTAGTGGCAAACCCTGCCTTTTTTTTCTTTTCTAAAAGGGATACAGTTAGTGCATCTGTCTTCTCTGGACCTCAAGCACCTTCCAAAGATCCAGAAGCATTATCAAACTGTGGGCTTGCTTTGTTATGAAAAATGCAACCCTTCAAAGAAACAGTATTACTACTTTTACCTATATATTAGTAAAAGTCTTGTATTGTTTGATAGTTTTTAACCTTCGGTTGAATGAAATGCTGCATCATAGGCAAAAAAAAAAGGGGGCTAATTTACAAAATGCCAAGACACATTTCTTCCAAGGGAATTAAATTTAAGGATTATTTTGCTGGGGAGGGAGGAAGGATCAATAATAATTACAGAAGCTGTATTTTAATTATCAGGAAGGTGCTAGGTTGTCTAAACCCTTTTACTGAAATAGAAGAATACCTCCACAAAGAATTTTTAAGAAAAATAGCCAGCTTTCAGAATTATTTTCCTAGTGGGAGAAATCCTTAACAGAAACAAGATTTTGAATGTCATCTTTACAATTTCAGCTAGAGTTATAAAGAATAAGCCAACTCCTCAGAGATGGGTATTCAGCAGGTTCTGACCAATTCTGGAGAACCAGTAGCAGAAATTTTGAGTAGTTCGGAGAACCAGCAAATACCACCTCTGGCTGGAGATTTTACAGTATCCTTCCCCTGCCACGCCCACCAAGCCATGCCCACAGAACCGGTAGTAAAAATAAGTGAATCCCACCACTGCACCTCTTGCTTCAGAGTGTTTTCTTAATGGATTTTTTCTGCGCATCCATTAAATAACACCAGTAAGCTTGATTTTTTTTTTTTCAATTCGGCATCATTTTATCATGAAAACATTAAGAAATATTATCCCGCTGATGAATAACACTGTTCTCTAAGTTGGAAAAAATAAACATACAGAACCTTCAGTAGTGTGTGTGTGTGTGTGTGATACACATAGATCTGTGTATCTATGTAATAGGAGTAATGACTCTGGGTATAGCTGAAAAATAAAAAGTTGTTCCTTTCTATAAGGGCAAATCTACACATGGCTCCTTCTGAAGTAGTCAGAACGTCTGAACTCTTGAAGTGAAATTAATTTTAGCAGGTTAAAGGGGGAAAATGACACCAAGCAAAGCCCTCTAGAATTTAACCTGCTGAAGAACGAAGCATCCTAATGATAAACTGTGTTTTTGCAACATTAAACCAATTGTGTCTAAACTCTCATCTCTGCTTTTTTTACTTCCAGGAAAGCACAAAACTTACTGACACAAGAATTCTCTTGGATATCCAAAGCACTAACCCAAAATCTATGGCACTAATATATAAAAGAGCTTGGTTGTATTTTCCAGGCCTATCCATCCAAAATCTGGGTGGAAAAGTCACAACGATGCTGGTCAGTGTTTCTCAAACGGCAGGTTTTAGTAGGGTGGATTTAACTCCCAGAATTCCCCAGCCAGCATGCCAGCGGATGGTAAACAGGACAGAAAAACCTTCTTCTTTCTTTTGCCATCTTAAGAAGAAACATCTTCTTTAGAGGGCATAGCATTTCACTCTAATATAGCATTGTTCTGACCATTTTGCCAAAAAAATAAAAAAATCATTGAAAAGTTTGAAATATGTAATCAGCTTCTAGTTGCTGTTAATCTTTTCTTCTTAGCTTCAACTTCAACAGTAGGCCTCCTGCACATCCAATACTCATATCATACTCCTAGAAAGTATGGTATTCACAAGGGAAGTACATTCATAAAGGATTTCTGATGACTTCAGAGGGAGAGGGGGGAAGAGAATTTCAACCTTTATTGTCAGAGTACAACATGTGTACAATGAGATTGGCTGAGTTCCCCTTCATGCACTCCCCCCAACACAACTCACAGTGAAGACAAAAAATCCCTAACTCAGTGTATCCTACTAACAAACACACAATCTTACTGCACCATGTGAACTTATTCCACAACGTGCCAGTCCTGCAAGTCCGTCATACTATGTTGACATA
Organism: Pseudonaja textilis; assembly: GCF_049901715.1. NCBI lineage: Eukaryota > Metazoa > Chordata > Lepidosauria > Squamata > Elapidae > Pseudonaja > Pseudonaja textilis. The sequence goes on from NC_141990.1 coordinate 206,223,154, forward strand.
AAGTTATTTTCTGTTCAGAAGTCTGACAGCCCATGGGTAGAAACTATTCTTCAGCCTGTTGGTATGGCTGGCTATGCTTCTATATCTCCTACCCGATGGTAGGAGAGTGAAGAAGTGCTGACCAAGGTGTGAGTCGTCCCTGAGGATTTTTCTCTTCCTCTTATTCAGAGAGCTAAGCCTGTGAAATTAGTGAAGCATTATTTTTAAACAAGGAAAATGGGTGCACCTTATTTGCTGGCAGTTAAAGTATCAACTATGAAGCACTACTGCAGCCATACCCTTAATGAATGGGGAAAGAGTGCTAAAGCAAGAATCAACAAGATTCTTTTTATAATTTCATTATCAGATGAAATTCTTGGAAATTTTATTTATTGATTTCATTTATATCACCCACGTGACTCTGGGCAGCTTTTATTATTCAAAACAAGAAGAATTAAAACAAAAACAAACCCAAAGTTATTAAAACCAATAAAAGCAGGTTTTCTGTTGGGTAAAAAAGGTGAGAACAAATCTCGTGCTAGGACCAGATAAAGTCACCCAAGAACCCACTCAAAACATTTAGGTCCCACTTAAAATCTTACATGCTTTCTTAATATCTAGCTTGCTCTTTTGCAACGGAATAGAAAAAAAAATTCTTGAACTTGAAGAAAAGTTCATTGCAGAGGTGGTATTCAGCAAGTTCTGATCAGTTCTGGAGAATCGGTAGCAGAAATTTTGAGTAGTTCAGAGAACCAGCAAATACCACCTCTGACTGGAGATTTTACATCCTTCCCCTGCCACGCCCAGCAAGCCACACCCACAGAACCGGTAGTAAAAAAATTTGAATCCCATCACTGGTTCATTGTATCATTTGATAATAAGTTGGGGCAACTTGGGACTTTTAAATATGGTAGGATCACAATTCCAGATGAAGGTCAGGTTGGCTAGGAATGCTGGATTATTATAGGTCCAACCCATCTAGGAAGACTCTATCAGGAAACTCTATTGTTTCTACTAAGAAGGAAAAACTTCCAGTGACTGCAGTTTCTTTGCACATGGGCAGGAGAGACCATCCTTTCAAAAAAAAAATATGTTCCACTTCATCGGACATCATGAACAGCATAAGAGAATCTTCAAATGATTGGTCTAATCTGTGCTGACCTACCCATTTTGTTTCACCCATACTCTCTTGGTAAGACACTATCTAAAATAAAATACTAGCAGTTTAAATACTGATCATGTGACATTCATATCTTCTGTCAGCCAATCACAATAATAAACTATTATAGCTAAAGATTTCTTCAGTGAAAGGGGAGTCTGTTAATATAGCACCTAGTAAAGGTACAGCGCAGAGACCAATCATAGATTAATCCACAGCAATATAAGGAAAGTAACTCATCCTCACAGCCTGTAGCCAGATTTAATGGAGAAAGGCAATAAATGCCATTATTTATTCCAAAAAACAAGTATTTAACTTTTAAAGTATTTAAAGATTTAAAATGGAAAAGTCTAGCTTTAACAATATAATAAATAAGACAAAACTACAATAGAGAAGCAAATTTCAGGATTCCTAACTAAATAGTAATCCAAAGGCAGCTACGGAATAGCCAATTCAAGAATTCAAGGTCTGTGTTTTAATGAGTTGGCTTTTAATTTGAGGCGTCAAGGATGGAATATCAGCCCATAATCTTTCCTCATACTGCCACCGGTATGTAAGAATATTTATAACTTGTTATGTGATGGAGACCGAACTGCTTTTTTTGCCTGTAGAATAAATACAAACATAATGATCACAAAGTCCATGTGTGTCTTCAAGTCAGTGTTTGACTTTTGGCAACTGCCTGTTTTCTTGGCATTTTTGGGAGGGGGTGGGGGGGTGGGAATGGATGGCCACTGTCTTCTTCCTTGGATTGAGAGAGAGAGAGAAAGTGACTGGCTGAATCAAGTTCAGTTCAAAGGCATTTTTAACCTTAGCTGAAAGAATCGTCAAAAGGTGCTTCATTTCAGCTGAAGTTTGGTTAACTTGGTCTCAGAAGTGATATCGCCAAGCAGGGCCCCACTGCTGTAGCTAGAAATGGAGCACCCGACCCATTTAACTTGAGGAGTATGTTCTTCACAGGCAACCACAAATCAAGATAACCTTTGTGTCATGTAGGCTATGGCTTGTTTCTTGGTGCAAAGGCAGTGTCTCAGTGAAGCAGAAATGGATTAAATCCTCACAGGCATAATATACACACAGAGAGAGTGATAAGACAAAAAGAATTAATGTGATATTTGTCACGCTGATTCCTATTAAACAGGGCGCCACGTTTTTGTATGGACAACAGGGAAAGAGCAATGAAAAACCAAAAGAATATTGCATCTTCTTGATAGTGATGTCATTAGCAAAGGAGCTGGGGAAAATAACCTCTTTTTCTATCCTTCAATCACAGCCGAAGGGTCATTCATAGTAAGTAAAACCACATTATGTAGCTCTTGTGTAAGTCCAAATGATAAGCTTTTAAAATGCATGGATTAATTCTTGGAGTAGATGGCAGCTAGCAGATATAATAGCAGCAAATCATGATTTCATTACCGCCAGTTTGGAGAATTACTTTAGTCAGCCGCTATTATTATTCTTAAAGATTACCCCCAGTTCACTGGTTATTTGTGGGTGGTGTCTAGCATAAGCACTGTTGGCACAACTCCAGGCTGACTCCATTTCTTCATGTACTAACCTGAAAGTCTGGTACTTAGTAAAGTTGTACTTTTATCATCATGGACAGATGCTGCTGACTCAAAATAAAAAGTCAGTTGTTTTTTTCAATTTCTTGGGTAGTTTTCTTTAATCAGCAGTTAATGGATAATCAATTCTGAGAATGCTCAATAGAAAACTGTATTAAAAACTTACTTATAAAATCCAATTAGCTTGTCTGGCAATACAAAATAAGCCGCCATAAAATCAAGCCCTTCATTAACTTATATTAGTGGAAAATATATTACTTAAAGTTGTTTTGCAAAATGTTATCCCAAAAAAGGGCGTTGGTACTTAGCATCCAGAAGTGGGAGGTGCTTCAGTCTCTTCTGGAAAGGCTGGGCTTAAAACACCGGGACGCTCCTCCTCCTCCACGGGACACCTCCTCAGCATCCCCCAGTTTTGTGAAGACTGAGTGCCAAAGTCCGGAACTCATCGCCTAATCTAGATCCCTGACTGGAACAGAACCCACCAGATGGAAAGAAATGGGTGGGGCTGGATCCTCTTCACAGCTCACAGAGAACGGGCATATCAGGTAAATACCCTTTCTCCCATGAGCTGTTCAGAGCATCCAAAAGTGGGACATACCAAAGCTTGGCCTGTCCTTAGGGAGGGACTCCGTCTGGATCGAAATCCACTCCCAAACTCTGTGGACCCTCTACAGGACTCTTCTGCCCAATGAAGCATCTGCTGAGGCATAGACATCAATTTTATAATTTCTGACGAAGGGCAATGGTGAAGCCCAAGTTGCCACTCTGCAAATTTCATCTATGGAAGCCCGTGTGGCCCATGCTGCTGATGTTGCCGCACTCCTTGTTGAGTGGGCTGCAATGCCCTTAGGAACTTAGATGGACTGGCATTCGTAACTTTTAGCTATGGTGGCTCTCAACCATCTACCAATGGTTGATGACGACACCTTTTGCCCTAAAGTGGATGGGTTGAAGGATAGGAAGAGAGCCTCAGATTTTCAAAATGCCACCGTGCAGTCTAGATAGATGCTTAAGGCCCTTCAAACGTCAAGTCGATGCCATTGATGCTCCAGTCTATGAGATGGTTTCAGACAAAATTTGGAGGCACCTACTCCTGCGCTCTGTGGAAGGCTGAATTTACTTTAGGAGTGAACAATGGATCCAATCGGAGAATCACTCTGTCCGCATGAAACACGCACAGGTCCTTTCTCATTGACAATGCCGCCAATTTGGAAATCCTCCTTGCTGATGTGATTGCAATTAAGAAGACCACCTTATATGTCAGGAATTTGAGACTATTGGTTCTTAAAGGCTCGAACGGGCCAGTTGTAAGTGCGGTTAACACCTTGTTGAGGTCCCAGGTGGGATAGCGGTGAATTACAGAAGGTCGTAAGTTTGCAGCACCCTTAAGAAAGCTACAGACATGTGGATGGTGCGCTATGGACCGGAGGTCACCCCAGGCTATCACCAAGGCTAAAGCCGCCACCTGTCTGCGTAAAGTATTTGGAGATAGGCCCTTGGTCAACCCCTCCTGTAAAAAGGCCAATAATTGTCGTATTGATGGGGCAGTTGGGTCGATCTTAGACCCCAGGCACCAGTGACAGAAGGCGGACCACGTGGCCTCGTATATACGATTTGTTGAGGACTGTCTGGATGCATGGCAATAGCATCCTCTGAAATCTGTTGGGCCCTTAAATGGCTCCACTCAACCTCCATACAGTTAGACTGAGCCATTGTGGGTTCGGGTGAAGTATCGGCCCTTGAGAGAGGGAAATCTTCGACAGTGGAATTTTCCAAGGTTGTTGTCTCGACAGGTCCTGTAAGTCTGAGAACCATGTTCGCCTGGACCTGTAAGGGGCAACCAATATCAATTCCGCTTGTTCCTCCAATAACTTCTGGATCAACCTGGGTATTACTGGGAGTGGAGGAAACGCATATAGAAGTCCGGGAGGCAACTGACAATGCAGGGTGTTTACAGCCTCCGCCCCCTGAGTCGGGTACCTTGAAATATAGTGCGGTAATTGGGCGTTGAGGGGAGAGGCCAATAGATCGATCACCGGTTGCCCAAACCTCCGCACTGCTTCCTGGAAGACAGACGGGTGTAGGCGCCACTCTGCCTGATCTATCGTGGCCCTGCTGAGCCAGTCCGCTTGTGTGTTTAAGGCCCCTGCTATGTGCTCTGCCTTGACCGAAAGCAGATTGGCCTCGGCCCACTTGAACAAATTGGCCGTCTCCAGCATCAGAAGTTTGGAATGGGTACCCCCGTCTGTTTACATGGGCCTTGGTTGTGATATTGTCTGTCAAGACCAGAACGTGGCGTGATTGGAAAAGGGGCAGAAAACTGCGTAACACCAGATGAACTGCTCGCAACTCCAACAGGTTGATGCTTTTGAGTGTTCGGAAATAGTCCAAATTCCCTGTGCAGTGTGGGATTGGAAGTGAGCTCCCCATCCTACCAGGCTGGCATCGGTTGTGATCGTTGCCCTGTAAGGTTCCTTCGAAAGGACACCCCTTGTTTATCGTGTTTTCCGACCACCAGCAGAGCGATCGGAGAACCTTGTGCAGTACCTTTATCCGGTCTTTGGAAGTGGCTCTTCCAGATCGCTGGAACGGTAGCAGGAACCACTGCAGCTCTCTAGAATGGAATCGAGCCCAAGGCACAATGGAAATACAAGAAATCAGTTTCCCTAACAGCTGAGACAGAACTGCCAGGGAAACCCTCTTTAAGGCTCTGATCTTTCTGGCCAACGACTGGATACTATTCAACCTGTCCTGAGAGAGAAAAACCTTGCCCTCCACGGTATCTATCACTGCCCTTTAATGAACTAACCTAGTTGAAGGGATCAAATGGCTTTTATCCCAATTTATGGAAAAGCCGTCACCTTGAAGGGTCTCCAGAGTAACCTTGGTATCCAATTTTGCTTGATGTCTGGAAGATGACAAAAATAAAATATCAACCAGATAACATTGTAAGCGAATAGATTTGATCCTGAGTGAGGCAGTCAAGGCCGCGAGGACCTTGGTAAAAGTCCTAGGGGCCGAAGCCAGACCAAATGGTAGGGCGATATATTTGTAGTGCTGATCACAATAGCAGAATCTAAGATATCTGTAGTGAGCCAGTCTAATTGGTATATGTAGATAAGCCTCTGTCAGATCTATAGAGGTCAGGACATCGTTCTCTCTGATGCTGAGCAGAATGGACTGGAGAGTAGTCATCTTGAATTTTCAATAAACCAATGATCTGTTCAGACATTTGAGCTCTAGAATTGCCCTCCAGCCCCCCGAACTCTTTGGGACTACAAACAATAGAGAGTAACAGCCGTGACCCCGTTGTTCAGATGGGACCTCTCTAATGGCCCGAATATGTAAAAGATGATTGATAGCCTCCTGCATCAACTCCCTCTTAATGGGGTCCGTGGACCTAGGGCTCCTAATGAAAAAGTTCGGCGGGGGGAGGATTGAAACTCTAGCGCCAAACCAAACCTAATAGTATCCTTGACCCACGCACCAGAGGTGGAGCTGTCCCATTGATTGGCAAACAATTTTAGCCGCCCTCCAATGGGAACTGCTGTCAAGGACTCACTTGGGCCAACGAAAAAATCGGCCTCTGGTACCTCTGGAGTTTCTTCTGTTTTGGCCTCCCCACTGACCTCTGTTGGAAGATTCCGACCTATCCTGCATAAAACTAGATCTGTAGCCTGATGTTCTCTGAGATCTGGGAACATATGGGCCTTGATAGTAGGTCCGAAAGGAACCCCTTCGAAATGACTGGGGCGTTCTGTTTTCAGACCTCCGAAAAAGAGGGGGAAGCACTTTTTTCTTTTTCCTATTCTCAATAAGCAGGGGCTCCAAGACACTGCCAAATAATTTATCCCCCGATATTGGGGCTGATGCCAACTTGCATTTATGCTTGGTATCCGCCTGCCAATGTCTGAGCCATAGCAGTCTCCGTGCTGATACGTGAGATGCTATGGCCCTAGACGAGAATTTGACTGCATTAAATGTGGCATCGGCAGAGAACTCTGATGCTACAATAATTTTAGCTATGTCCTGGTGGGCTCTGACATTTGACGCTGGCAATATATCCCTCAAGTGGAAGAGCCATCATAGGGAGGACTGTGTAAAAAAAGGGACGCCACTGTAGTTGCCCTAATAGCCCAGGCGTCAGAAAAATGCACCCTATGGAGTGCCAACTCTGCTCTCTTTTCCTCTAGTCTCAGGGCTTCCTCAGCCTTGTTGGGAAAGGTTGAAGAAGAGGCCAGTGCTACAATGGGCTCATCCACCTCCGGCGTTTTGAGAAAATTTGAAAACTCTGGTGCCAAATTATAATATCGTTTATCGTACCCTGTTGGGGCTGGGTAGGATGCTACTGATGCCCATTGATTTTGTACTAAATCAGCAAACATACAAGGGACAGGAATAGTTTCCGCCTCATTAGCTGGTTGTGAGAATATTACATCCTTGGTTTCGTCCTGAGACCCTTTTGACAATGGATGAGGGTTTGATGTGCCTAGTTTAGCAGTGTTCTTTGCCTTGAACAGTAAGGATTTAAAGAGGTGCGGACAAAGAAGGCCAGAAAAAGTAGGTTGGTCCGGAATGAGGCCTTCATCGTCTGACATTCCTCGTTCTAGTGGGTCAGCCTCTGACAACCCCAAGTCCATCTGATGGATCGACCCCACCTCCATGGGAATATCCTGGTCATCTAATTCTACCTCTTCCCGAAGACCCTGGACTGATGTGAGAAATATTGGGGAATACCTGAGTTTGATGATATCCCATATGCGCAAAGGATCGAGCAGACAGGGATCCCACTTCCGAAGTAGCCAAAAAGTGTCTGGTCCGATGGATTGCTGAACTCCAGCCACAATGCCCTTTTCTATGGCCATCTCCATCCATTGCCTCATTTCGATGGGAATAGTCTCAGGTAATCCCTCCTCCTGTCTTAAACCGGTGGCTGTAGGGGTGAAGGTTGCCTCTGGGATTCGCCGGGCAGTGCTCATTAGAAGAGATATGCCTATGGGAGGCTGTCCAGAAATAGCCTGTCTGGGCTGGATGGACAAGTCCAAGGGCCCCAACAATGTACTTGGGCCCTGATCCGATTGTTGTGTCATAGCCATCTTGTCTGCCTCCCTGGCCTGTTTCTGCAACTGCCTTTCCAAGGCTTGGTGCCATCTATGGGCATCCTTATCCGCCACCTTAAAGGCCTTTTTGGGGCCCACTGACTTATCTCGGGACTTATTTCTCTTGGAGTGGAAGATGTTGTCACCTTCCATTGTGGAGGACTGAATCTCATATCTCTAACTTTATTTTTTAAAAAAAAAAAATTATTATAATTATAATTATTATTTGTACTTAGGGGTGGTGCCTATCCCTGTGGTTGAAAGTAGAGCGCTTCTCCAGGAGTGTAAGTAAGTATATATATATATATATATATATATATATATATATATATATGTGTGTGTGTGTGTGTGTGTGTGTGTGTGTGTGTGTGTGTGTGTGTGTGTGTGTGTGTGTACGTACATACATACATACATATACACACACACATATATATATACATATGCCTATATCTATATGTAAGCCCCTATAGATGGGAAACAGTATCTAAGGGTCCCCAGCAAGGGAAAACCCCCAAGCACTCCAAGCAAGAAATATTCTGGATCCCTGGTCCCCAACGAGGGAAACCAGCTATTCAGGGCCTTGATGGATCCTTTCCTATCAAAAACATCCCGCTGTTTGAAATGGCACTTGAGGCTTCACTCCAATGTAATGATCCAAAAGCAATTGCGAGAGGGAAAAAAAAAATCCTATTTAAGGACTAGCCTGCTTATCCAATGCCAGCAGTCTAAGAGAGAAATAATCCCACGAAAGTGGAGTGGGAAAGTACTTGCCCGGTCCCCAAGAAGGGAAACCAGCGGGGAATGGTGCCTACGATATTTAGGCGCAAACTTGAAGCCAGCCATTTAAAAAGGCGGGAAGGCAGAATCTCCGATGTTAAATGCCTGAGCACTTTAATGAGCCGCTGCTGCTGACTCTCCAAAATGTCAGACAAATGATCCAGTAAGGAGAAGTAAGCCGTGGCTGCGAGCGTTCCGGCAAGATCACAAAGATAAGACGATTGGGGAATTAGATAGGCTAATTGCCTGAAGCGGCCGTTCAGACTGCCTGCGAAGTGGCAGGCTCCGCCAGTCACAAAGAGCTGCTCTCAACTGATCAGGGGTATAACCTAATAGAGCCACAAGCCTTGAAATTGCCAGATTAATAGGGGGAAAAATTTGCAAGCCGAATTAACCCAAGAGCAAACCTGAATCTTGACTAGCTGAATCAGGAACTGTTCCAGTCAGGGAGTGCACAACCTCTTACCATGAAGGCTGAGCTAGAACTGGGGGACGCTGAGGAAGTGTCCCGTGGAGCAAGAGGAGTGTTCCGGAATTTTAAGCCCAGCCTTTCCAGAAGATACTGAAGCACCTCCCACTTCTGGATGCTCTGAACTACTCATGGGAGAAAGCCGGTTGCTCAGGTAAGCCAATCCCAAGCATGTAAGACTTTGAAGCTGACAAATAGCACCTTGAATTGCACCTGGGAACATTCCAATAATTATTGCAACTTACATAGTAGTGGTATTTCACGCATTGTACATCTGGTACTGTTTATTACCTACACAGCTGCATTTTTCACCAATGGAAGTTTCTGAGTGCTCTTGAGGGGCAGCCCCATGTACAGCACATTGCAATAATCTAAATTTATGAAGCGCTGTGTGAGTTTACTGTTTACTGTTCTCACAATGTCTGAAACAAAATCAACAACATCTAGCAAGAGTTCAGCAAGAGTTTAAAATTTTGCTTCTACATTTTTATCATCTGACTAACAGCCACTTCAAAATGTTTTAGAAACTTGATCCCAGTAAATAATATTCAAAAGTATTTCAAATTTATTTAAACATAAATTTGAGATAAACTTATTTGCTCGGATTTCCATGCTTCAAAATAAAAGGACCAAAACTGACAAGCTTTACTTTTGCTAAGTGGCATACTATGCCCGTTGCCAAAATTTGCTATTTTACATGGATTCTGAGTCTCTTCGTCTGTACATGTAGACATCAATAAATTATCATCAATGAAACTAAAATTTAAGATCTTAAGAGGAAAGTGTGGTTGCTAGGTTTCAAGAACTCTTTCCCCTCATGCCTTTCTTTTAACTATGATACACATAGTTAAGGTATCATCAGCCTCCAAATTTCTCCTCTTCCACATGGAAAAACTAATGAAAGAAATGAAACTATAGCAGTTTGGAAAGAAATATATAGGATAGTAACTCAAGCACTATATAGAATGGTAGTTTCCCATGATCAGATAAGAAAGTACATGGCACTGTACTTTTAGTTTATATTTTTAGCTTTCAGCATACAGTCTCCATGAGATCAATCACAAATAAGCTGTCATGCAGCTGTAAGAATGACAAAACTAGCTTATGTCAGCTACAGGGCTGTGCTACCAAAAAGTATCATTAGGAGACAGAAGAATACAGAATGTGAATAGAAGTCCTACTGAGTACCTTGAACCTTCTTCCATAATTGTCTCGATCTATAAAGGAGCATCTAGATTTCATCAATTTGCAATAGCCAACATTGCCCCACTAAAAGGTCAGATTGTGTCATCAAGTGACACTATCGGGTACAGTGATGATAAGTTACTAATTCCCGTAATTTTCCTTCCTGATCATCTCTGAATTGCAATGATTTTTAATAGATGCAAGACCATACCCAATGTCACATTCTTAGCATGGATTTGCTTTATACTGTCTATAGCAAGTTGACAACTATTACCAACATTATAACTGACACTTTGACACTTCAAACATGCACAGAATTACAAAACATCCTGAATAAAACTGAGCAAAGTCAAGCTAAATGGGCAAGGCTACCTACTGTACGCTTTGTTAATTTGTGGCTATAACTTCTCACATTGCTGTAACATTCCTACTGATTTCACAGAACATTGATGGAAACTTTAACCTATACAGAATATTAAGGGAAGGTTTTCAAGCTGGGAGAGCCACTGTATATAACAAAGGTTGCAGGTTTATTTTGTTCTTTTTTTTAATCTTTTTTTTTCAAAATGCTCAATTGATTTTCTATTGAGGTTTCCACTTTAGATAATCAAAGTACAAGATTGCTGTTGTGTCAGTTCTTTCAAATAAGTCTTCTTCTTCTTCTTCTTCTTACATACTGCATCCTTTTAGCGATAGCAGTAATCTTCTTAAGAAAGTGCCTTCTGAAAAGAAACACTTCCTAAAATGTTTGAAAATTATATCTCCCAAATTGTTCTTGTGTCAAACGATAAGAAAAGTGACTTAGGAAACATTCAAACATATTTGAACGTTATATACAGTATGAATTTGCTTTATACTGTCTATAGCAAGTTGACAACTATTACCAACATTACAGTTGACACCTTGACACTTCAAACATGCATAGAATTACAAAATATCCTGAATAAAACTGAGCAAAGTCAAGCTAAATGGGCAAGTTTTTACAGGTATTTACTTCTTTTATTTTTTAATGTCACGTCTTTGCACATATTTGGAGTGCTGCAAAATGTTTTACACTGTCATTTTCATGTCCAAATACCATTTCTTTTGGTTGATGGGTTCATTTCTTCATCAACCATGGAAACTGGAGAGTTTCCTATCAGGGCTAGTTGCAACCAAGATTGTAACAGAAACATGAATTGAGATTATCTAACTACCACTGTATTATTTTTAACTCCACAAAATGAAACATGACAGGGATAGTCAAACTGGATAAAAAAACAGGAGTATTGCATTTTTCTTGCAAACAGCATGTCTCTATCCTGAAGGGACTTTCTCTATCAGCCAGTTTGCCTTATGAAAAAAGAACAAAAAGGACTGAGAAAAGAGAAGAGATGGATAGGGAAGTGAGATTCCAGGCTCAGTCATAAATTTGTGTCAGCCTATAACCAAAAGCAGAAAAATGTGGAAACTACTATAGTAGCCACAAGGTGAAATAACTGTTCTGCATCAGGAACATGCACACATTTCTTCAATCTGGTTTGTTATACTGTATCATTTGAAAAAGGATTGGGGGGGGGGTGCTATGACCTGTGTTGGTCAAAGCATCAACTTCAATGGCACCAAAACCCTAGCCACGATAGAAAACCCCAGCCACAGAATTATCAGAGAAGCCATAGAGATTGAAAAAAGACCTGAAAGCATGAATAGAAGAGATGATTCCACCAGACTGTCAATTATTTGGAAGCCTGCACTCACAAACAAAAAAATCTCCACACCATAAACCAAGCAAACACCTGGGCACAAATACACATCCCCCCCTCGATACCTCCAGCACAAACACACCCCAACCAGGCACCCAGATGAAACCTACTTTCCTAATAAATGATTGCGATCCGTTTACTCAAAGCCAAGCTGCACTAAAAGCCTCCAATACAGGAAACACAATGTTGCCAGCCAAGCAAGACAAAAAAAATGCTACAAAACAGACAGAAGATATTAGAAACACCAATCAAGCAGAACACAGCAAACTCCAAGACCAATAAACACAGACCAAGACTCCCAACCAATCAGGATAAAGAAAAAACCATTCTAACACAGCAGTAGGCTAGCACCAAATTTAAAACAGAAACGGTTGTGAAAGGCTGATTCACAGACAAACACAATACAAAAGCCTGATGATGGCAGATGAGATTCTGCTGAAACGTTGCTACAACTTTAAAAGCACAACTACAATGATGTGGGAAAATACCCGAACAAAGCTGAATGCCATACATGTAAGTGTGTGTGTGTGTGTGTATGTATGTATGTATATGTATGTATGTGTATATATATATATATATATATATATATATATATATATATATACACACACACACACACACACACACACACACACATACATATACATACATACATACATACATACATACATACATACATACAGTTGTCACTAAGATTCTGGCCATGGGGTCATCTCCAAACAGAAAACAACTTCTGTAATAACCTTGGAGAACTTCTGTCAGTTCGAATACACAATAAAGAGCAAGATAGACTGACACGCAGAATCAGTATCAGATAGATTACCACATTTCTCTATCATGGACAAAATCCGGATGCTAATTACTGTATTTTATGAAATGAGACTCTTCTACAGGGAGAACAATGAACCAATCCTATTTATATTGCAATTTTTCCCGGGTTTCAGTGGCCCGCTTTACTGCCGAAGCCATCCATTTCCTCTCTCAACAAAACTGTCAATGTATTTCATGCACAGCTCCAACACTTTACATAACATTAAGAAAACTGTTCTAAGATATGTTCCTCTCAACCCACTCGCATATGCTACAATTATAGATTATCTGCATAATATTTCAATCAGCAATAAAAAAAAAGCACCAAAGTAGCCTCCCTGGTGGTCTTAAAACAAACACTAATTCTGCATCCATTTCTAAGCATTGTTATAAGTACTTCTGAAAACAACGCAATCAACACCTACATTGATTTTGTCTGCATTTTTCTGATAAGAAGGGTCCATACATAAATCTTTAGGCAATCCTGAAATCCTGAATGTCAGCAGCAGTAATCTTCTCGTTGCATCTTTGTTCTGCCGTGTCACCAACAAAACAAATAAAATATTTTCAAATGCCATTTCTGGAAGATACTCATTTATCACAATCAGGTTAAAAAAAAAACTGGTAAAATGATAGATAACCAACAAAAAAAAAACCCTCTTAAATTATCTTTGACAATACTGTCAAACAAATGTATTGGCTATTAAATATACTTCAAGGACTGAATGTAACTTTTCAAATGAGATTTCAAAGAAATAAAAAGACATCCCTGTCAGAAGCCAGCAGCAGTTTAAATGCAATCACTTCTAAGTTCATCGCAATAGGAAATGACACATTTCAACATCCCCACCAAAGATAGGATAACAGCATGATAAATTGAAAAACATCAGATGAACTTAACATTTAATGTTTAATTCTCACTGGAAAAAAAGAGCAAGCTTGGATGTGAGAAGCTCAACCTACATGCAATGGGACACATGACTGAAAGTGCCTCTTGTTGAAAAAATTATCTGCACACAGAAGCTTAGCATGATCACAGAGAAAGCTAAGCCAGTTACATTTAACAACTGGCCTGGGGCCCTGTTGGAGGCATCTCACTTTAGATGTGGTTAGGGTGTGGTGGCCCTAAGACACTGGACTTGTTGACCAGAATGTTGGCAGTTTGAGACCCAAGCACTACATGACCAGGGAGCTCCCATCTTCACTCCAGCTCCTGTTCGCCTAGCAGTTTGAAAGCATGCAAATGCAAGTAGATAAATTGGGACCACTTTGGCAGAAAGGTAAGAGTGTTTGATGCATTTCGGCATATAGTCATGCCGGCTACATGACCACAGAAAATGTCTTTGGACAACACTGGCTCCCTTGTTTAGGAAATGAAAATGAACACCACCCTCTAGATATAGACACAACTGGACAGGGGAAACCTTTACCATTTTAGTAGATTAGAAGATTCCACTTTGTTCCCCTGTTTAACGTATACCATCCTGGTCCATTTATATCTAATTCTTTGTTAATGTTTATCTTTTAATTCTCAATGCTGAATGTTTTAAAGCTTTTAATGTTCTTAACATTTTTATTGTGTTTTTATATTGTCATAAACAGCCCAGAGTTGCTTGACAACAAAATGGGCAGCATATAAATTTAATACAAAACAACAACAACATGCAAGGTCGCTCTGTTCAAAGAGTACTTTTTCTAAGAGTTGAACACTTAGCTTTTGAGTATTTACTGCCCACCTTCCTATTCTCCTCACGACCCCGTCCCAAGGAGTCTCCAGAGATTTCTAAATATTATATTTGGATTTTTAAAAAAGATCACTGTTATTACTCAACATTGTAATAATATTTACTGCATTAATTTAATTTCAAATGAATCCTCTTTCTCCCTGTCCTGTTTTTTTCTTTTGAAGGAAACCTCCAGCAAGGAGGCAACCTATAACTCAGCAGCTATAAGCTACCTTGCCTGTGGCATAAAAGAAGTTGGACAACCTGGCCCTTCCAGCCCAGATTTCTAATTCCACTGAAGGGGCCTCCACAAACAGGTTGCCTGGCACAGTCTCTGTTGCTGTCATTAGTATCCTGAAAAACATCTCTTGTCAGAAATGTGTGTCCCATTTGTCGATCAATGGGCCATAGGGAAAAAGTTGCAAAGTGAAGGGAAGACCAGCTATTGCGGTACTAAAACAGGAAAAAAGTCAATAAACACAAATCCACTGAAGAAAGCAGGCAGGTAAACCCTTCAGTAAGTCTAGCTTTACATTATACATCCGTTCTACAGAGGGATGCTTAGAAAACCTTAGATGTCAAGTAGTCAGTCCTACTGTTTAGTTCTTCACATCTATCCTAATCCATCCTTGGCTTGACTTTGCTTTTTACTTTATTTTGTCTGTTTTGACCCAAGCGATGGGACTTCAGATTTTTAGACTTCTATCAGAAACAAAACAAAACAAAAATCTCCCTTGGCATATGCCCAAAACTGGAAGAATGAAGATACCCCTACAGAAAGTGAAATAATAAGGGAAATATTAGTCTGTGCAGAAACGGACAGACTAACTTTAGAAATCAAAGGTAAGGGTGAGACAGAGTATTATGAAGTCTGGAGTAAAATGTATCAACAGCTAGAGTCAAGGAAAAAGAAAGAAAGGGTTGATGCTTTATAGAGTGAAAGTTAAATTTTTGTAAACCAAAGAGAATGGAATATAATGGACAAATATGAGATGATATGGATGCATGAGTATAAAAGACAGTTGTAAATATGTATAATATTGTATATAAATGTATATAAATGTAAATAGAAATAATATGCAGCTAACACTATACTAGTAACATAAGGGAAAAAGGAAATTAACTGTTATGTGTATCTCTATACTATAGCTTGTATGGCCAAAATGATGGGCAAGAAAATTGCACTGTGTTCAATTGTTTTTAATGTTTATTCAATAAAATATATTTTTTTAAAAAAATCTCCTGTCTTCTCATTTCTTTTGTGGGTTTTTGTTCTTACTAGATTTATTTTTGTGCTAGAACTACTCCATTATTATTTAGGCATGCTTAATCCAGCATTCTATTTCTTTCTCAACGTTGTACCGTAACTATCACACACACTTTGGATACGTGCCATTTGTGAGATACAGGCTGAACCTGAATGTGAATTGTTGTTATTGTAACAAATGCAGGATTTATTTTGTAACTCCTGTTTCATCGGACATCTTAGTATTCTTTAAAAAATCCAGGGAAAAGTAATACAGATAGTCCTCAACTTACAACTATTTGTTTTGTGACTGTTCAAAGTTACAATGGCACTGAAGTGACTTTTGACCATTTTTGACATTTACAACTGTTGTAGCATCCCTGTGGTCATGTTCAAACACTTGGCAACTGGCTCATATTTATGACGGGGTCATGTGATTCCCTTTTGTGACCTTCTGACAGGCAAAGTCAATGGGGAAGCCAGATTCACTTAACAACGGTGTTTCTAATGTAACTGTAGTGATTCACTTAACAACTGTGGCAACAAACATCATAAAATGGGACAAAACTCACTTAAACACTGTCCTGCTTAACAATAGAAATTTTGGGATCAACTGTGGCCGTAACTTGAAGAATACCTGCATGTAATACAGAGGAACCCTACAATAGTAATAGTAATAAAAGTAATAGTACTTATAGGTCCAATAGTAACAATAGCATAACTAGTGCAGGTTTTGCTAAGGATTTCATTATTATATGGTAGAACTATATGTTTCATGATAACTGAGAAACTCCAGCTGCTGTGAGGGCATAAATCAAAACAGCCCTTCTACAATAAAACATTCAGATTTGAGCAGGACTGGTTTTGGCATAAAAAGATAACAGCCTTTATTCAGGCTAAACGTACGTGTAATTTATAATGAGCTTGATTTCACTCAGCAGATTCAACTAGAAAGAGAAAGCAATACCAAAGGAATAATAAACTGCCTTCTGTTTTCTCCCTAAAGTCCTAGAAGCAAAATTACACAGTAGTTCAATAAAAATTAAAAATAAAAGATGGAGCCCAAAACCAAGTTTTTACCGAGGCGGAAGACAAATGTTCTGTCCATAATTGAGGTCCACATTCCCTGGTTACACACTGTCTTTCAAAAGTTCTTAAGAAAATGTCTTTTTTTTAATGTGACAAGGGAGAAGCTAACAATGACTGGAGAATGTTTATATTAATATATTTTAATCGAATTGCAGTGAAATGAAGAAAAAAAATCAAATGTAGTTGTTTCTTACCTAACCCTTTTTAACATTTGAATTCCTTGTGTATGACATTCAAAAGTTAAGTGCAGTCCTCAAGCTTAGCAAATTTGTACTGTGTAATCTGGATCTGGTCTAATTGCTCCGGTTACCCCTTAGAGAAGCTAAAATCAGTTATTCTCTGTGGCACCAATCTCCCAATGGAAACTACGGATGTCTGCCATGAAAAGCACAAGATGTACCTCACTCTGTAGTGATTTTGCCTTGTTTTGAGGAAAAGGGGTTTTATGTTCTGCCTCTCAGCGATCTCCTGCCCTCCCCACTTTTGCAGTCCTATTTCCAACTACTGTACCTTCAGCTATCCAAGCGGTTTCCTTAATTTACGCAGCTGAGAAGCAAGTGTGAGTGAAGCTCCACTGAACAAGCTACCTGAAATTCCTCAACAGTCTCCTGGAAATGGCAAGTACCCAAGGCTGTAATTGCTTTTGGCATTTAATTCCATGGGATCCTATTATAGTACTGCTAAAATGTTCTGCTTAAAACATAACAGAGTGAAGAGGTGATGAGATGGGAGGGGTGGTTAGAAATCAAATTGCTTCATGGCTATGTTAGCACAAAAGATAATAGTGGGGAAAAGAAGAGGAGGAAGGTGTGTTGTATATGTTCACTGCCTTGAGTTATTTATAATAATAATAATAAAGGCAGATAAAAATAAAATAATAAAATGAAATCAAATCAAATAATAAATAAAATAAAATAACACTCAGACATATATGTTGCTTCACAGTGCTTCACAGCCCTCTCTAAGTCGTTTACAAAGTCAGAATATCACCCCAACAATCTGGGTCCTGTTTTACAGGATGATTCAACCTTGAGCCTGTCGTGATCCAACTCCTGGCAGTAGGCAGAGTTGGCCTGCAATATTGCATTCTAACCACTGCGCCACCACATATGCACAAAACATAACATAATATAGCTTAACATAACATTTAAAAGAAATCGCCTATTTATGGGCTACACAGGAAATCTTCATTTACAAAGCAATGCCTCCTAGGTAAGGCTTGGGAGTAATTCATTTGTCATGGTATTATTAAATAATAATTAATTTGAAATATTTATGTCCGTAAAGATGGCCACAAATTGTAGTCGACTCCTGGTGATTATATAAATGTACCAGGCATATTTAGGCAAAAATATGAAAATGGTTTGCTACTGTCTTTTAAGGTTATTTCCCAGGGACAGGGGGTCAGCCCCAGATTTATTTATTTATCTTCCATTCCTGTGGATCTGCAATCCAGGCATTACTTAAGCAAACCATCATTTGCTTCCTATCCCAGAAAAAGATGATCAGATGCTGCTGACCACTGAGAGGCTATTTAGGACATACTGAGAAATTTCAAGAAAAAAAAAGTTTATCTTTTCGACGGACATCTCTTTTTGAGAAATAGGTGATAAGCGGCACTTGACAGTAAAAAACCAATTACCCAGAAAGGTAATAGACTCCATTCACAGAGGTTTCGACACCCATCTGTCATAGATGCTTTTATCTGGGCAACCTACCTTAATCTAGAGATAGGACCTCATAGTTTAAATGGCTCCTTCTAATTCTGTGATTCTACATCCTTCTCTAATCTTCATTTTCTGGTAAAACACAGGAAAAACAAATCTGGAAAAAGGATGCACATCTAAGAGAGTTCCCATTCTGTGTTCTGAAAGTAATTTGTTATGTCTTCAGACTGTAAAAATACTGTATATTACTGTTGTAGTTCTTTACCTATGCCACCCCCAAAATGCAGGTCATAGCAAGACCAAATCACCCAACGTTTATAAGGTCTTTCTCTCTCTTGCGTCAACGATCTTGTCACCTTTCAATTTTCTGGTGAAATCTCTTTGGAAGATTTAGATTTAGAGAAAACTCTGCCATGTCTATTGTATATAATCCACAATAACCATGTCACATCAAATGATATGTACTTGATGGCACCTGATTTTACTGGGAACGGGCCTCATTACCTCTGATATAATGCTGTCTTACCTTGCATGGCTCAGCTACAGGCAATTTCTCCCTATGAATCTTGAGTGGGGATAGAAGGATATATACATACACACTTATCGTGTTTATTTGAAATAACTTCCAAAGTTTTGCACTTTACATTGTTGTATAAAAAGTCAGATTCTATTAATTTCTACCAGAACCAGGTTTTAGCAATAATTTTATTACAAACATTTCCTGAGAGCAAAGGAAGATTAAAAATTTAAACGGGTTTGATCATTACTGTGACACACACCAAACCTGTCTACAAAATTCTTCAAAATTTATTTATTTTTCTTACCTTAAATGCTACTTAAATTATTTGCCCTGTGGTATTCTATGTTCTTGCAGTGTGCTCTGCTAACTGATTTTTCTGTCACACAGCTTTCTCCCTTGGAGGGCTGGAGTATCTACTTTCTTTAAAAGCATTTCATACAAAGCTCTGTAATTTGTTATTACTTGCTGGACAATTTAAAAGTTAGTCAAAAAATGAGTCCAGCTTCCATAAAAAAATAATGGTGGGTTTTTTTGTTGTTTTTTTGTTTCTTTCAGCCAAACTTTCCTATGTGCTTCTAAAGATGGTTTTCCACCTCTAGCTAAGATCAGGGATGAGCTGCCGTGGGGGTTTGTGGGGGTTCGGGAGAACTCCTAGCTAAGATTCTGCACAGTTTGAAGAACCCCCCAAATCCCACTCCTGGTTGGCCCCACCCACCCCACCCCTCCCGTCCTAGGAGTCCCCAGGTAGCCCATTTTGGATGCAGGTAAGTGCAGGGCATGCGGAGGTTCTAGGAGGATGAAAAAGTTCTGGGTGAGGGCCACCCCAAAGTTCATGAAGGCCGGAAACGGGCCCATTTCCAGCTTCCAGAAAGCCTCTGGAGCCCAAGGAGGGCAAAAACACCCCCCACTCTATGGTGCAGGAGGCTGACTAGGCCACGCCCTCTATGGCCACACCCACACAGCAACTAGGCAGAGAAGCCCTTGCTAAAAATTTTGAAGCCCACCCCTGGCTAAGATCATAGAGTAGAAAGAGACAAAGCCTGGGAAACTGCTGAAATATTCACAGGAGGAAGAGGTGAACGTTGACCCCTTGAACCCTCTAAACATGGGTTCATCTAGTTTACACTGTGGCTACAAAGAAAGTATTGGCTTGGCTCCAGGATACCTGGGAGAGCGTCTACTTATCCACCTGCTATGTATACCGTTGCTTATTCTGAATGAAATAAATGAGGCTTTATTTCACTTTTTAAAAGTAAAATTAAATAAAAATGTAAAACTAAATAAAAATTTAAAATTCCCTTAGTTTTCTCAACCTTGCTTTTAATTATCTCATTCCTTTCTAAATTCAATTATATATATATATATATCTTTTTCTAAGCTTCAATACCTTTCTAATCATTATATTTATACTTTTGTCTGTCCTGTTTCAATTTCATATTTTCTTTTCTCATTAAATAAAATTTTCCTCTGGAGTTACTGATTGGAGTATGACACCTTGTATCTTTTAATTTTTGTCCATTCAACTCTTATTTAAACTTCAATTTATGCCTTTACAATTATAACATTCAATATAACACATAACTTCCAGTCAAATTCTGCTTGTTATATTCTTAAGATACACACTAAGTTCTTAAAGAGAAAGTATATATATATATAACAATAATAAATAAAATACTTATTCTATTCCAATTCAGCTCTATCATTAATAATCTTTAACATCTTTAACATTTCTTTTCAATGGGATATCATACTTCCTTAGGAACACTTATAATATTTCCATATTTTTTTCATTTCTTTCATATTCCTCTTCACTTAATTTTTTATAACTCATTAATAATAATTAAAATGTTCTCTCCTTTCCTAATTTCATTCTCTCATTCTCTTTATTTCATTTATTTATTAACAAACATTCCATTCCATTACAGTGAGTATTTTATCTATCACTTTAATCACACTTGTTTCATATTTTCAAAGTTCATTTCTATTACTAATTTAACAATACTATCTTATGTACCCTTGCAGAATCCCTCTTTCAATTAAGTTTTCACCCATTATCTCTGTGTCTTCTAAATAGGCTTATACCTTTAATCCTTGTATGTTTTCCCTGTTTCTCTATATCCTGTTTCTGTGCTTTATTTCTTTATTTCTTTTCCTTTCCCTCTTCCCTCTCTTCTTCTCCCTCCTCTTTTAGACCCTTTGTCTCTCTAATTCTGATTCTCTCTTCTCTAACCCTCTCTTCTGTTTCTTCCTAATGTTATAATAATGAACAATTGCATAATATTCAGCAACAGAAAGCAATAGTTGCTGAAGATGAAATACTAGATTGTTGATTTCTGCCCAGGATAAGAAAGGCAAATAAATCACAGCATTATAGAATGTTAGGTTAGACCAGGTCTGTCAAACTCCCGGCCCATGGGCCGAAAGCGCCACATGCTGGTCACGCCCATGCCTGGTTTAGCAAAGGGGAAAAAAGTCCCAATACATCGTGTGACACCACCGTGACAACCTGAGTTTGCACCCCTGGGTTAGACTTACTCCCAAAGCACAATGTTGTAGAGGAAGAGCATAACAAAGGATGAGGAACAGTATATGGAGACAAATGACCAGATGTACCTAAAGATCATCAGAGGTTCAACAGGATGGAAGATAAAAAGAAACAAGATCAAAGGGTTGCCAGACAAAAAAAAATTAAGGATACAGTCATCCATCTTCTCTTCAGCCAGATTGATGGTAAAATGCCAATTAATTCTAAACCTAAAGTGACAAATAGTAGTAGTACTTAGCATTAGAGAAGCATAAGTGGACACATATCTGAGAAGCTAGTACAGAGAGTCCTCGACTTATGATCACAATTGAGCCCAAAATTTCTGTTGCTAAGTGAGACATTTGTTAAATGAGTTTTGCTCCATTTAATGACATTTCTTGCCACAACTATTAAGTGAATCACTGCAGTTGTTAAGTTTGTTGTTAAGTGAATCTGGATTTTCTATTGACTTTGCGTGTCAGAAGGTTGCAAAAGGGGATCACATTGAACAGAAAAATTACTAAATAAATATACATTAAGGTTAAGCTGCATTACATACAGTGTTTCTACTCTTGCACAGTAAAGAAAATATACTGTATAGACTGCATGTCTAAAGATAGACTATGTAGAACATATTCTTGTTAAAGAAATTCTATTTTGTTCTAAAGTGGTTGTTTTCAGTGGTCAAATAATGTACTAAAAACAAATAAGCAAGAAAAAGGGTTTAAAATCTGTTATATTCATCCTATTAAAAATGAAAAATCTCTTATTTAAATCAAGCCAGCTCCACCCTCCTTTTATCAGTATTGTGCGAACTTGTTATTACATTAAAAAAAAAAACTCCTTTTCCTAATTCATGTTTTCTTTTCATAAATTGTTCCAAGGAACTTACATTGTAGTGCAGCCAAATTTATTTGATGAGACAAAATTGCTTAATAGATCTGGGACATTTTAATGCTTTCTAGGACCTACCAAGCAGATCATATTCGAACAACAATAAAGAAGATAAGCATTGATCCAGAATTAGTCATGCTTGGAATAAATCCATTGAAATCAATGTAATTTACATTACCAATGTTTATTAGTATTATGGGTATCACTTCCAATTTGGCAGCTGGCATGGAGGTTAGTGGAAATGCAATCCTTTACTATTTCAATCCATTTTGGGACCATATAGCCATTAATTTTGTAGCCCTTTAAAAATATCCATTTTGTTCAACTTAGTATTTCACAATGCAAATTGTAAACACTATTTATGTTGGAATAAAATACAATTTCATAGAATTAAAGCCTTCCCATCTGGGATACCCTTCCAATAGCATCAGAGTCCCTACAATATTTTTTATAATTTTGCTTTAAAGGTAAAATAAAAGCTTAGGTGGCCAGAATCTTAGTAACACAGAGACAGTCAAGTTTTATGGAACAAAAGAAGGAGAGAGAGAGAGAGAGAGAGAGACAGAGAGAGACAGAGAGACAGAGAGACAGAGACAGAGAGACAGAGAGATGGAGGGAGGGAGGGAGGGAGAAAGAACGAGAGAGAATGAGAACAGGAAAAAAAAGCAATTAGGAGGATACGTACAAAAGGTCAGAATAGAAATCTAAGTAATAACTGCAAGGGCATCACTGCAGATGAACAGAAAACATAGGGAAAATTAGGGTTCAGTTTAATTAGAAAAACGGAAGCCCATAAACAGCTTCATACAGTGCTCATAACAGCACAAAAGGCTTTATCGGCTCAAACAATATTTTAGTCCAACTGGCTTAGACAAGAATTTGACCTGAAACTTTTTAAACACTATGTGTCTTCGTAGGCTTTCTATGAATTCAACAAAGAAAGGCAGGAGTAAATCTTACCTTTCCTATACAATTTCAGTTTTTCCCTAATGCAGCAGATGCACTCTTCAAACATTTCCAGTTATTATTGCTTGAGCAATAAATATTAACTATGTAATCTTTACTTTCCCTAACTATAAAACTGGATCTAATCTACTCCAATAATAAGATACTTAAAACTTCATCCCCACTCTGCCTCGTTTTCTTTCAAACTAAGCTCTTCCTTGGGAGAGCCAATGCGGCTTATGTGTTCTTTCCAGTGAGACCCCTCTATCAGGGCAATCTGATCTACCCAATTATGGGATGGAGCATACTGCTTCCTCTTTCACCTTTCAGCCCCATTCCAGGACCCTTCGCAGGCAGTCGCTTTTGTGACAAACTATTTTCGTGTTGAATTTCTATTTTTTACTGACAAAGAAATAAAGGGAGATTAGTATAGATCTATTTCAAGCTA
Source organism: Pseudonaja textilis (assembly GCF_049901715.1). Classification (NCBI taxonomy): domain Eukaryota; kingdom Metazoa; phylum Chordata; class Lepidosauria; order Squamata; family Elapidae; genus Pseudonaja; species Pseudonaja textilis. The sequence goes on from NC_141990.1 coordinate 206,246,996, forward strand.
TTTAGCTCTCGTCACCTAGCCACACCCTTCCTGGGATTCGAACTTGGGATACTTGCATATGCGGCTTATGGTTAAGGAGCTGGGCCAGGAGAGGACAGACCAAAATGGAGCTCTCACCTCACAATCAGAAGACTAAGTTCAAACCTAGGTAGAGGCTAATAATTGGAATAGACTCTCCTGTTCGAGCAGGGGGATGGACTAGATGACCTCCAAGGTCCCTTCCAACTCTGTTATTCTATGAAAGTTCAAGATCTCCCTTGGACACACAAGTCAATAAGATGATTTTGAGCCGGACACTGCCCCTCAGCCTCAGACTAGAAAGTTGCAAAATACTTCACCAGCATGATAGATTACAATCTATATCCTTCAATGAAGAAGGCTTCATCCTATGGTGGATTGATTTGGGCTGATAATAAATTTTACCTTAATTAACATTTTCTACCCTCAGTGAAATGT